>NC_053403.1:19453447-19757947 GCF_016859285.1 Xiphias gladius | reverse complement strand
TTGTGGGTTTGTGACTATGAGTGATCCCTTTCATGTAACACAGTCATCTGATCCATTGTTGATATTAATATATTTATTACAACAGCTTCAATAATAACATTTTTTTCAATTAGATGAGGTATTCCATACACACATACAGTACACATTTGGTAAAGGATGAATTTGGCTGAGCCAGTACATTGGCAGTAACCAGAGACCCTGCCTTGATATATCTTCCCTGACCTGCTAGCTCATCTGTTTGGACTAATAAACCAAAAGGGCAGGAGGTTTAGGCACTTATTAAGCAGTGGAACTTGTTCTTTAACTACTTGTGCTGTTTAGGAGACAGGAAAGTGTTGCCGTACACTAAGAACACCACTTCTTGGTGCCTCCTGACTGTGGAAACTGTGATTAAAAAACAGAACTCCTTGAAAAAGCCCTCAACTAAATAGATGTTAGAAACAGGGACAAAAAGTTAGCACACTTTGGTGTTGAGAAGTCTGCACCAACTACATGTGCAACTACATTATCAGTTTACAGCTTGGAGTTGCCTTGAAAATTTATGTCCAAGAAAGGCCAAGAATAAGAGAACATAAAACTACATGAAAATTATATAACTTTTTATTGATTGCACCTTATGTTTTTTTAGACAATGTGTTGTTGGGGTTGGACCTCCTGTTGCGATAAAGCGAGACGGTCCCTCCAACATATACCCTGGTTGCATCTGAAGAAGAATTCAAGAACCATTAAATAGCTAATTACCACTTAGAGGATAATAAAATGTGTGGCAGTCAAGGGCATTAAAAACATGTGGTAGTAAGTAGTACATGTGGTGGTATACATGTAATATTGTTTTAATTAGGTGTAGTGAGGATTGCTTCGTAGGCAGTGAAATTACTGTACATTGAAGTATACATTAGTTTAAGTTATCCCAAATGCCACCAAAGTGGTGCCTCATTTTCAGAGGTTTCTGTCTGCTAAAGTGAATGTGAGGGATGATTTTGCAGTGGCATGAATACAACTACATTAAAATTTTATATAATATCAAATATTCTCTATTGCCATTATAACCAAAACTCACCAAGAGCAGGAAGAACAACAATGCTGTGGATTGTTTTATTAAGTATTAATGGTAACAGTGCATGTTTATGGTGTCCTTCAGTACTGTAAGATACAGAGCAATATCTTTCTAAACAATTTCTAATTTTCTAAAAAAAAATTGTAAGACTGGTATGTCTTCTATCAAATTTACACAGTCTTGTTTAAAATTAAGCTAATGAACTAAACTATTACCTGGAGAAGGAACAGCTCTCTGTAATAAGACTAAAGTATGCAGGACTAAAATTTGCATGACAACTTGAAAAACTCTCTCATTGTTAAGGTCCTGAGAATTGTGAGACCTAAAGAAACAAGCAGAAATGGTTGCGAAACCTTGCACTACAGTGATTGTAAGTTCAAGCTTAGGTTAAGAATTAAAATGAATCATGACTGGCAGGGGTATGTCAAGTTTAGAGAGATCTCAGGCACTGTGTGCGGTGAAACTTTATCACGTCTTGTCACTGATGAAAACAGATTGTCTTCAGTTTGTTCATGTAGATTACTGCAACTCTATCCTGTTGACACTTCAGAGCTTCAAAACACTGAATTTTGTATGAAAATAAAACTGAAACATGAGTCTCAGCTTGTTGCTCAGTAAGTAGGCTCTGTCAGTCTGCCATCGGCCTAGAAATTTTATATGAATCCACTCAAAATCTCCTCAGGTTTTCAGGTGAAAATGTCATGAAATTAAAAAAAAAGCAGTAGTATTTACCAAAAGCTTATAAATCTTATAATTTTTTCTTTTGAAACACGGCTTTCTATATACTTTGCTGTCAATTGTTAGGCTGTGGCCGTACCCAAGAGTGTTTCCCAGTGTTTCCTTGTGTTTTCCCTTTCCCTGTCTTCCCAGTGCTCCCCTGTGTGTCTCTTTGTCTTTGTCCGTGTGTTGGCATGGGCGTTGCTTCGCTTCCTCACTCTCCTGGCTCCATACTCCCTGATCACCTGTGCACCTGCCTCCCATCAGCTCATCTACCTGCAGTATATCAACCTCAGCTCTTCATCTGGTTTTCACCAGATTGTTGTTTCAACCTCAGCTGTAGTAGACGTTTCCAGGCCAATTAATTGTTATTCCTGGTGTTCAGTTATCCTTGTGTGTTGTGTAAGCTAACCTGTCTCTCTTGTGTCTCAGGAAAATCTCCCACCTGCCTGTTCTCCTGCCTGCCTACCAGCTGACTCCCTAGCTACCAAGCCAACCCTTTCCAGCCATGCTTCCCTTCACTCCGTGCTCATGCTCAGCCACGCTCCTCCATTACCCTTTCTCGCTCCTCCTGCCACTGGATTCTATTCCCTGCCATCAGCCCCCAAGACTAGTAAACTCTTCTGCAAAAAAAACATTTGTCTTAACAACAACACTCTGTCCGTGTCCTGTTTTGGTCCCTCCTGAGTTCTTAACAACAGTGAAGTGACAGTTCCTCCATTAATACAGAGAGATGGAGGCAAAGACATCAAAGTGCAGCTGGAGTTAGTAACATAGGGGCTGAGCAGGATAAAGGGGATCAAATCACCTGAGATAAAAGGCCAGGCTTCTCAGACACACCAAAACAAGACCACCACATTACCAGGGCCCCAATATCTCTCACCTATTACACGATGGCCTTCAAGAGGTCTTGTTTTATCTTTTGTCTACAAAGAGTCTTTTAGTTGAGTGAGGAGGGATGTGTGCTCCCTGAGTATGCTCAGGTCTGTCTGTTGCATGTGTGCTTTTTAATGTAGCAGATAAAACAAGAAAACCAAAAAGAAAAAGCAAAATAAAAGTGACTGAGCTTGCAGTGTGTGTTCCCTCCAAATAATACGCACAGGCTCTTGCTCACTTTTTGTGCATATCTTGATACCTTTTGCTCTCTTTGAGGTGACTCTACAGCTCAGAAGCCTTTGTGGCCAGACAAAATCAACAATCACACGGACAGGATAAGCTTGGAGCTGTAACCAGATTTGATTATGCAGCATTGTCAGAGATGGTGTGCTTTATACAGCAACTTGAGAAATGTTGCTGTTCTGACCTCTGCTTTCGCTGATATTGTCTCATGACTCTAAGCGGGACAGTTTAGTGGACCAAGCTGATGGTCTCAACTCTCCTCAGTCATTAATCACTCAGAGTCTTCCCAGCGAAGATAGCTCAATCTCAAAATTTATTAAAGTTTAAGCCCAGTTTGGCAGTATAATGAATTAATAATAATGTTCACATGAAGGTCTATTCAAACTGGGGAGAAAAGTGACGAGAATCAAGTCTCCTCGTTGCTATCACTTTGGACTTGTGAGATATTTGTGAAGTATCTGAATAAAATATTACCTTGGGAATATTTAGCATGCATCATTTGAGGCACATCAAACACCTAATACTCCAGAAGTATTTTTAGATTGTTTCATGTGTAATTTTCATTTCTTTGGAAAATTGGGCTTTGAAGCTACTCAACTCTGCTGTGGACAGCAGTGGATTTTGTGCTCTTGCCCCAGAAAGGTTCAAACAGCATTATTACAGCATGTTCTTCCTAATGGTATAGTGTGTCTGTCTTTAGTAAGACAGAATTGAGAATATGTAACATGTGAGCAGATGTACTGTAAGCTGACTCCCTAGCTACCAAGCCAACCCTTTCCAGCCATGCTTCCCTTCATTCCGTGCTCATGCTCAGCCACGCTCCTCCATTACCCTTTTGAGAATATGTAACATGTGAGCAGATGTACTGTAAGCTGACTCCCTAGCTACCAAGCCAACCCTTTCCAGCCATGCTTCCCTTCACTCCGTGCTCATGCTCAGCCACGCTCCTCCATTACCCTTTTGAGAATATGTAACATGTGAGCAGATGTACTGTAAGTCCAGGTCAACAAATGATAACATGCTTATGATGTTATTGTTAACATGCTGATGTTTAGTAGCAATAATGTTTACCATGTTCACCATCTTATTTTCATGTGAGGATGATGGGACTGACATTTAGTTTTGCAGGGATTTTGTTTGATTTCATGGCAATCAATCCAATAGTTGTTTAGACATATAACTCAAAACCAGAAACTTCTACTTAATGGTTGCGCTACAGAGAAAGTAAAAACATTATCAGAATCAGTAGGATACATTATCTGGGATCCATGAATGTCTGTACCAAATTTTGAGCAAATCCATCAAATAGATGTTGAGCTATTTCACTGGATATATGACATCTTTAACCAGGTGGTGGCACTAGATGAAAAGTGAACAACAACATCATCAGGATTCTTTGAGGACCATGAATGTCTGTACCAAATTTCATGACAATCTATCCAGTAGTTGTTGAGATATTTCAGTCTGGACCTAAGTGTTGGACCGACCGTTTGACTGACCAACCAACTGTCTGACTGTAATGGTAATTATGTGATTGTAGTCAAGGATTTTATTTGTGTGCAAAGCATACTACTGGTTAACAAAAAGTTTTATCAAAAAAGGGAACCCAAAAAGTGTAGCACACTAGAATTTTTTGCCTCCTCTTCTCTTTTTAACACATTTCTACTGAACTAGCTGGGAAGATGACTGAATACTAAAGTAGCATGAATTGCCTGAAGGCTATTAAAGGATATGACTTTGCCGAATTAAACTGCATCAACAGGGATACGTTATATCCCATATTCCACAAACTCATGTACTTGTCCACCACTGCAGAGATGGTGGAACCGCTCTGCGGCAGTGGACCTAGATTCAGCCTCACAACTTTGTTCATGAACAGGTACAGGAGACATGGAGTGGTTCAGACAAATGGTGGGTGACCGACTGTAATGATGCTGCTTTCGGTAACGCTCTGTTTGAAGCTCAAAGCCCCCTGCTGCTATGGCCTGTCTCAGCATTTCTTCTCCATCTGTGGGAGACAGTGCCACCTGCCGGGTAAGAGTTGCCTTGGAAGAGGTAAGGAATAAGTTAAGGAATAAGGTCAGGAGAGAAGCATCATCCAAGAAAGAAATGTTTATATCCAAAGTTGGAGGATGGTTAGTTTCTTGTAGAGATCCAAACTTTCTACACATGCCAGTGCCATTCTAGTACAGTGTTATTGTTGTTGTTGTTTTTTTTTTTCTCAGTTAGCATCCTGAAAGGCAAGTTGTGAATGATGGCAGACGTGGAAATGTCAGTTTTCTGCTGTATTTTCTGTTTGCCAGTCTACCTTATTTTCTCTGTCACTGCCCCAAATGAAGCCTCAAACAATAGACAGTAGGACAGCAGCTAGAATACAGTTTATTTAATAAACCATCAGCAATAGGCATGTTGCTATACAGGGGAAATACAGGTGAAGATTAGACCTTCCTTGTATATGGTATGCAGCCAGAACACAATCAGTGAAATAACATCATGATTTTTGGCTGGACCGCAATAGCGGGGCCAGCCCTATGAACGTAAATGTCCATGATTGACTGACTGACTGACTGAGTGATAAAGTTACACGATTGGTCAGCCCCATGCTGGGTGAATGAGTGCTGAAGTTACACGATTGGTCGTTGATCTATCAAAATAAATGGCACAAACAGTTTCTATCATCAGCGTCATCAGGTGGGGGGGTTTACAGGCAGTGTTTCGAACTTTAGCAACTTTTCTTCAGAAAAGCACCTAGCGATAAATCTAGCAACTTTTTGGACAAACCTTAGTGACTTTCCATTGAAGAGAGTTGCCAGTATTGCCCCACGAGGTTTGGCTTTCCCTCCACAGGCACACCTCTCTCATTCAGGATTGTTCTACAAGTAAATATAGTCAAAATCACAGCACAGCTGTTGTCTTTAACTTATGTTTAAGGTGATTTTGCCAGACGTTTTTTTGATTTTAACAGTGCAGACCAGCTGCTTTGAAATGGCTTGGAAGTGACTTCTGGTTAACATGTAGTCTTAATGGGCTGCGTTTCAGTCACTATTTAACACTTAAACAGAAAAACATGTAAGTGAGAACAGCTTTATTGGGAATTCAGCTGTATTAAATTACTGTATATGTGAGTACAGAGAGTAGGATAGAAGCAAACAGCTAAAGTGCAGTTCAGGCATATTGTAGTAGTAGTAGTAGTTTTGATCTAATCTTGTTAATTGTAAAGCTGTAGTAATGTATTTCTGGCCACTTAAGGGCCACAGAACAAGCAATAACATATTATGACTTTATAACTGTTAAGGGCAAATGTGTTCGCAAACAGTTGCCTATTTACTCATCCAGCAGACATGCAAAAACCTATTCATTTATAATTGTATTTCTGTCTGTCTAGTAAATGTGAGTCTAATTTTTACCCTCTTGTAGCTCTGTTCTGTAGCTCAGCAACTCCTGAGGGAAATATCTGGCTCTTTAGCCGCTAAATACTCCACTCTTCTTGACAGCTAGTTGCTAGCTAATCTGTTTGGTGCTGGGTAGGTAACATGTACTAGATTATTAAAATCTCTTTTGCTGGAAACAAGGTTGATGAGAACGTGAGACTAAACCAAAACAGTAAAGCTATGGGCCTTAAAACCTGCAAGTGAGCCTTACAGATAACACATAATAATTTTATCCATTGTTAATATAAAATTATTGATTTGTGTAGTTTTAAAGTGACGTTTTCTGAACAGTGAACACAAGTGACAGTTATGGGATAATGGTGAATGCTAAAGTGCCGTGTAAGAGCAGCACAAGCGTTAAAGAGTGATAAAGTTAGTTACCCAACTAAGTAATGTCAGTAACAACAATATCTGTCCAAAGTTTGCTAACATTAGCCACCACAAGCTATTAATCATACTAGACCAAGTAAGGCTGTAGCAGCAAAACCCCAGATTGCATTGAATTCAGCAAGGGTTCCCTTTTTACTTATTTATTCAATATTTTATTTGAGAAGAATGTGTTTCTTCCTCTTACAAAAGTTACATAGTCTAACTTTAAAATACTTCTCAGAGTTAGGGATTCAGAAAAGGGTGGTTTACTTTTATGGGTATAGACTGGAATGTCCTAGAATCTAAGACTTAGACTATGAACATTGTTGTGAATTCTTTAAATGGAACAGCTGGCCCCTTTAATTACTCTGCTATATATGACTCCTAATGTGAATTTCAATAATTCTATAGGTATTGTCAGGGTTGGAAATCAGCTTTCTAGCTGAATTTGTCAATTATTTATGTACTGCAGACAGAAACTATGCGAGATTGCTGTTGTTCTACAAGCATGCTGACAGCTTTCAAAACCTGCGGATATTTCCTCTTTTCAGCAAGAGAGCTCTTAGAACTTCAAAGCCTGCTCACAGTTTGAATTGTTTTGATTCTTTTGGCTTCACTGAACTATTGTATTACAGACCACTTTACATCTAGTATGCCGTTGCGAACTAATCTCTCAAAATGACAAAGTGAAAGGTGTTATTTTCAAATTCAAACTAATGAACAAAAAAAAATGATGAGTAGAAGGTAAAGCATTACATAATAAGTGTTAAAACGATCCTGCTTACGATTAGTTCACTCATTCCTTTTAGTAATTAATTAGTCTTGCGTTGAATTCTAACATTGTATTTTTTAAAGAATCCTAGATAAACAAATGTTAAGTTTGTATACAGAAACTGATAAAGAAAAAACTGCAAGGCTTTTCAAAAAAATCGCACAAAAATTCACAGCAGTGAGTATATACAAGGTAATGTTAGAAAATTAAAACATTTGCTTAATTGTGTTTACAATGTAAAAAAACTGCAATATCAACTTTTGCTGGAGCATGCACATCCAGACCATGTCGTTTGCTCCTGTGTGTGTTGCAGATAGAGGTTTGTAAATTGTTAATCAAGTACAAGAGTACAAAATATTTGACACATCTTGGGATGACCCAATGAGCCAAGGAAGCATGATAATAATGCAACAAAGTCAGCATGAAAAGTGAGTGGAAAGATAGAAAAGGGGCTTCAAAAGCAAACCAAAAATCCTAAAGAAACCAAAATAAGCAACTTGTGGAGAGTCTAATGCCGCCCTGCAATAAACAAAATTACAGATTAGCTTTGCTTCGGCTGACATTTCTGGGACCGCAAAAGATGATTTCCTGTTTATCTAGATGGGTAGATAGGGGAGAGTTAAGGCGTAATTTGAATCCATATTTCTTTCAACTTTAACAGGAGGTTTTTCCTGACTTGACATCTGTGCAGTGACACATATGGTCAATCATATGACTCATTAGTGTGTGTGTGTGTGTGTGAGTGTCTGTGTATGTGTGTGTGTGTGCGTGTGTGTGTGTGTGTGTGTGTGTGTGTGTCATGCTGGGTTAGAGGCTATGACATGTGCATAGTGAGCATGCAAGTGAGCGCCTGTCAGTGTGTGATGTATGGGCGGATGTGTGCGTTTGTCCACATTTTTAACACTGACATTTAAGGTTTATTGTAAGAACAAGTAGACAGGAAGTCCTGCAGGGCACTTTCTCCCCTGATGAGCTTTGCTGCCAGGAGAGGAGAGGAGAAGAGTGGTGAAGTGTGAGGAGGGAGCAGTTGTCAGTCAAATGCTGAAATGTACTGTAGGTTTAGGTAGGTCGGTAGGAACTCAGGTAGAAAAGAAGCACTGTATTTATGTACATCCAGAAGAAATGCTACTCCAAAGCAGACGTGAACCTGTTGAATAAGGTCAGGCAGAGATAACAAAACTCATCATTTCAGCACAGATCCTTGTTAACAATGGGGAGGGTGAGTGACCAGTGGATTAGCACAGACAGCAGACTTTATTCATTGCTAAGAATGACTGTACAGTGACAGTACAGCCTTTCACATCAATGCATTGTTTGCCACCCATGCTGATACTGGTCCTTGCCTCTGAATCAAAAGGTTTTATTAAATATATTTAAAGAAAAATGTTTGCTGCCTTAAGCTTTTTCTTACTCTATACTTTTTAAATAAGTGAAAACACCTGAATTTAGGCCATCCCTACTATCTTTCTTGAAGCTACTGAAATTACCTCTTGAGATATCTAAATTATCTCAAGAACTTTCACCCATTTTCCTTGTTGGAGATATTCTAACTTCACCGGATGGCATGTTGTGCGAGGCATAAACATTGCACATAAATCTCATTAATTAGCACTGTGTGCCATAGAGGAGGTTAAAAGTTGATAAAGTGTAACCTTGGAGTTCATGTAAAAATAATCTGCCAAGCCAATTCAGAGTTAATTACAGTGCAGAGGACCTCACAAAACTACTTTTGTTGTGTGACAGGACTTTATGCAATCAGTCAGAAATGCAAAAGGTGAATTTTCCTCAGGCCAAGTCTTTGACAGCTTCAGCTCTCACTGCTATCAAAATACATAGGCTTTTCCTGAGTGTGGGCCAACGGCTAAACACAAGGCAAAGTCACCCAGACTCCAACATGAAACATTATACAGTAGCCAATAAAGTCTGAACCTAAGCCTTGGCCTTAAAAACTTAACACATTAATGTAAAACGACCTCACTTGTGAGGAAACACCCTTTTAGCACCGACGGGATGGAGTGGGTGGGTAGGAAGAGGTTGTTGAAGTCAATCAAATAGACTTGCCAAGGGTCAGGCCTCTCTGAAGAGGAAAGCAGTTGGTCTGCTTAGTGTTCATTAATAAGTGGGTCAATCAGTCTAAAGCTATAGTGCTGTATTGATGTCTAGTTAAGTAAATCCAGTCACTCATAACCTTTTTGTCTCACATACACTACCCTGTCATCCCTCTTAGATTAGCTCAAGTACACCCACACTAACCCCACCTGTCATTTTCCAAATGTGTTCATTTCAGTTGATTTTAAAGGCAATGTCAAGTAACATTTAAAAAAAAAAAAAAACTCAACATAAAACCCCACGTTGGGAATCACTAATCTTTCCACCAACTGAGCAAACTGAACCTGACTTGTAGTTTCAGCCTCTGGGAAAATTGACAAACAGCAAATAACATCAAATCGCTCCATGCCACATGTTCTGTGAACTTGACACCACTGATTGGTTTATTAGCCACAGCCATCTTTTAAGACTCTAATATGGGAGTGGTGCAGTATTATACTGCCACGGGGTAGCATTCACTATGTGTGAACAGCAACAATAAATCAGCTGCCAGCTCTTTATCTCTACACTGCCATAGCAGTTAACGGGATTGGAGAGTGACAAATTCTATGTAGTATAATTACATCAATCTGATTACAAATTATGCTAATCCTATTACAAAAAGTGGTAATGGAGTAAAATGGAGACACTTTATATCATTCTTTTGACGTATTTGAAAAGCTAAAGACACACTGATTGTGATCTTTCATGGTTGCATATATTGACAAAACTATTCAGATATAAGTTTGTAAATTGTTATAATAAATCTATTTGTCTTTTTTGACAATTTTCTTTTCAAATTACCTGCCCAAATGACATTGATATAACACTCCTCAGCTGAAAGGACCTAATGATCATAATAGCAAGTAATGTTATAGCAGGTAGTACTGCTAAATTTCATTCTGAGAGTGACCTTGCCCTGTTACAGCCCAGCAGCTGCTCAGTCTGTCAGGCTTCATTCCATGTGCCACAGCAGCAGCCGAGGAGCCATTTTGAGGCCTGATGCATTCAACAGCTGGTGGTGCCAAGCCCAGGGTGGGCGTAGGAGAAGAAGAGGAGAGGGGGGAGTGCAAGGTTGTCTGTCTATCGAGCCTTTGAAACACGGGACACAGTGCATGTTGGACAACATACACACAGCCAAATGGCAAAATCATTTTTGCAGAAGGAACAGGAACAGCACTTCACTCACATCGCTCTTCCCAGATCCAAGGCTGACCTAAAATCACATTTAAAGTGCAGCTATAAACATCCCATCATTGAAACTATTGTTTAATGCATGCCATGAGAGCACTGCATGTAACCCATATGCTGCATTTTTCAGGAACAAAAAGCCTTCAGTTCACAACACCTTTCCCACTGCGGGCCATGTATGCTTGTGTTCTTGTCGACACGGTGAGACAATCTTTGCTTGTGGATTTTTGAGACATGAGCTTGACTTTACAACAGTGTGAAAAAAGAAAAAGTGGATGGTATCCCATTTTTCTTACAATCACAGGATGTGTTTACATAAAATCAATCTTAGCGGTGTCAGGTAATGGAAAATCTCTGCTGCTTTGAATGTTTACAGACACAAGAGGATGTAAAAGAGGGAGTCGTTTAGCGAATGACCTTGGTCTTGAAATATCTCAAACCTCTAGCTGCACTACACTGCAACTCACTCACTCTGTAATGATGATACTCATCCACATCCAGATGTTCAAAGCATTTTTTTTCTTTTCTGTTCCTGTTTGGAGTATTGCGGTGTGCACAGAGCATTGATTTGGTTAAAATGAAGCAGAAAGTACGCCGCATGAAGGTGGAGTTTCCTGTAAAGTTGTTTTTCTCAAATGTAAATCATCCTGCATCTCTGAAGTGACACACGGTGAAGAATTTCACTCTGCCTTTATGTTTCGCTCAATCACGCAACCTGCGGTGTGTGTTAGAGTTTCTCTCTTGCCTTAAAAATTATGCGCTCTGTGTACTCTTTGTGCCTTCAGTGTGTGTGTTTGTGTGTGTGTGTGTGTGTGTGTGTGTGTGTGTGTGTGTGTGTGTGTGTGTGTGTGTGTGTGTGTGTGTGTTTTAAAGAGTCTGCAGAGATGATAAGACAGCTGAACAAATGAATAAAGGGACAAACTTTTGGACAGGACACACCAGGTGGTGAGTAGTATCCAGTCAGCACTGGGATAAATCAGACTGTGAAATATTGATACAATTTGATACAGCTTTCACAGGATTTTCTTCTTTGAATTGGAGTCTATGCACTTAAGGATTTTGAGGACAATTCTGATTTAAGAAATTGTCAAAGTCTATCATTACAATTTTGAGTTGTTTTTGTGAGACCATGTACAGATTATTTTCAACATTCAAATGTATTGTATATGCAGGCCACGATTTTAAAAAGTCCAAAAGACTTTTGGACCTCACTGTATCTCCTGCTGTGTGGATATTTGGGTTTAGTCCTCCTAATCTGTAATCAAGCCTATAATGTCATTATACAAACAAACCTCAAAGACAACAGTGCTCAAATGGCCTTATAGCAAATATATGATACAGTATATCCACTTAAATGTACACCAATATACATGTATTTACAGTGCATATACACTAATTTACAATATATACACACATATACACATCCACACAATCTGTTCTATCTGTTCTAATTTTTATTCTTTTTAACATGAATTTAAAAGCTTAACCAGTGACAGATGCTGCAAATTAACTTCTGCCTCATATACAGTGCATTCAGAAAGATTTCAGACCCTACACTTTTTTCACATTTTGTTGTTGCAGCCGTATACTAAAATCTTTCAAATTTATTTTTTCCCTCATCTACGCTCAGTACCCATAATGACAAAGTGTAAATAGAATTTTAGAAATTTTTTCTAATTTATTAAAAATGAAAAACTGAAATATCATAATTGACGTAAGTATTCAGACCATTTATTCAGTACCTAGTTGAAGCACATTTGGCAGCGATTTAAGCCTCGAGTCTTGTGGTGATGAGTGATGCCTGGTTTCCTCCAGACATGATGTTTATTTTTGAGGCTAAACAGTTCAGTATTGGTTTCATCATCCCAGAGAATCTTATTTCTAACAGTTTGAGAGTCCTTTAGGTGTTTTTTGGAAAAAGTTGTTGCCAACTTTAGAAAGAGTCCTGGTTATTTTAAACTTCCTCCATTTAAAAATTATGGAAGCCACTGATCTCTTTGGAACCTTCAATGCAGCAGCATTTTTTGTAGATTTGTGGCTTGACACAATCCTGTCTGAACTCCATCGGCAATTATTTTGACCTCATGTCTTGGTGTTTGCTCTGATATACATTGTCAGGTGTGATACCTTGTATAGACAGGTGTGTGCCTTTCCAAATCATGCCTAATCAATTGAATTTACCACAGGTGGACTCCAATCAAGGAGTACAAAAATAGCTCAAGGATGATCACGAAAAATGGCAGGCACTTGAGCTAAATTTCAAGTATCATAGCAAAGGGTCTGAATACTTATGTCAATGCAATATTTCAGCTTTTCCTTTTTTATAAGTTAGAAAAAATTTCTGAAATTCTGTTTTTGCTTTGTCATTATGGGGTACTGAGTGTACACTGAAGAGGGAAAAAATGAATTTAAACAATTTTAGCATAAGGCTGCAACATCACAAAATGTGAAAAAAGTGAATGGGTCTGAATACTTTCTGAATGTACATCAGTTGCATTACTTCTTTTTACACGTATGTAACAATTTGTATTGTCCCTGTTAAATAAAGGGACATTAAAAAAACAAACTTGGCTCTTGTTTTTTCTACTTCTGACTATCATTTCTACTGATTATAATAACATTGTACTCAACAAAGTAACTGCTTAGATCATGGCCCAAGATGACATTGCAACAGCAAAGTCCAACAAGCCAAGTATATGTGAGCAGACAGGTTTAAACAAGCTACAGTTAATCATCAGTCATGGTTGAAATTATGTGTATGCAATTTTAAGAACAGAATTAAAATATATTCAGAAATAAATGCAAATTAACCAATGTTGTACAATCAAAATAGTTTAGTAAAATATCCAAGGTTACTTAAAAAAAAATGAAACTTGCAACAAACACAAAATGTACCCCAGACACAATTATTGGCAGCCCTCACTCATATTTGGTTGCAGGACCTTTGGCAACATCATCCGCCTCTAAATACCTCTTGTTGCCATCTAAAAGCTTCTTGCACCTGTCTGCTGGTAGTTTCTGCCATTCTTCTATTGCTATGTGCTCAAGCTCTTTTAAGTTTGCAGGAGTTATTTTTTCAATGGCAGATTGCAGCTCTCTCTTCAAAGGTTTTCAATGGGATTTAGGTCAGGACTCATTGCTATCCAGTTTATAACAGTCCATCTTCTCCTTTTCAACCTTCTTTCTGGTGAAAGACCCAAGAACTTCACCTCAAACTTAGTTTTCTGAGACCAGGTAACAGATTTCGCTCAAGAAAGCTTTGGTAATCTTCTGATTTCATCATTCCATGGATACATTCAATACCTCCAGTACCAGAGGCACTATAGCAGCCCCACAGCATGGTAGGACCTCCACCAAGTTTTACTGTATATAGGATGTCCATAGAACATTATCCCACAGAGACTTTGGCTTATCTATTAAAGTTTTTTGCAAACATTCGTCCTGCTATTTTGTGCCTTTCTTTCAATAGTGTTGTCCTTGGCCTTCACCCCTGGAGCCCTACTTGGTTTAGTGTGCGGTGTATGGTATGGGCTGAAACCACCACTCCAGATTGCTCCGGTCAGCCTGAAGCTCTTAAAATGTCCTGTTTGGTGTTTTTCCACAATCTGAACCAACCTTTGCAGACTTCCTTCATTAAGTTTCTTCTTAGCACCACTTCCTGGAAGCATCTCAACAGTTTTATGACTGTGAAAATCAAAATAGCTTTGAAACAGGGATTTCAAGATCTTTGCCGATTGCCTTTGGAATTGTTATGTTTTTTTGATAATAGCATTTCTGGTGCTCTCAGACAGCTCTCTTGTCTTCACCATTGTGACAAAGAAACTGGAAACAATTAGCCCCTTTTTATGCAGTAAAACCATCATTCATTAGTTATTTCAGGTCACGTGAACACTGAAAATTAAGCACAGGTGAGTTTTATTTGTTTTTTACTTTGTTTGAGGAACTAATTTAAATTCATCACAGGGGTGTTAATAATTGAATTTTTCATTTCAGTACATGAAGGCATTTTTTGTTGTTGTTGTTGTTCAGTAACTCTGGACATTTTATTAAATATTCTAATTATACAAATTGGTTAATTTGCATTTATTTCTGAAGATATTCTAAATTCTCTACTTAAGATTCAGGGGCTCAAAGAATTTCAACCGGGACTGTATTATCTAAATCACTTCATTTTAAGGTATATAGGACACCCAAAATAGCAGAAAAAATAGACCTTTTTTTCGCTGCAGACATTTTGATTTATAGCAGGAAAAGCACAGGTGTTACTAGTAATATTAACCATGGCTGTGTTTTATTCAAGTCTCCCACTAAACCATGACAGAAAGTTTGTTTCCATCCAACTATTTTTATGTATATTTTGGTAGAAACGCCCAAAATTTAAAAAAAAGGTCAGAATATCGCTAAAAGAAATTTTTGCTTGGTGGCTGAGGTGGAAAAGCTGATGTATCGGTAAAAACTAAAAATGCAATGATGTCTAATGTATAAATCACGATGTGCATAAAGCATGTGACTAAAATGTCACTGCATAACGGCAAAATGGTCTCCTCGCTACCAATGAGGAGACAGTAACCTTTATCAAATTAATGCTTGAAAAAAATTACATCATCTTGGTGTGCCTTCTTCTTCTACAGTGATTTATTGACACCCATCTGGAGAATCAGCACCACCAACTGTTTATCTCGACGAACCACCTTCTAATATTCACATAACCATAGTGTAAAGAAAGGCACATTGATTCGCATTTTCTTTTACCAGTTTTCTGGAAATTTGATTCAATTTGCATTAGATTTAAATGGAACCTGGCAAGTATGGTTTCTCTTCCCAAGAATTGTGACTAACCCGGGGTTTCATTTAAACTCTGTTGAATTTTTTGACTACTTGTGTTGCCTGCTTCTTCAAACTTCCTTTCAGTGATGTTACCATGTTCCCAAAACGCAGCAAATAACTTGGTGAGTACATGTTATTATTACCGATAGATGTGATGGCAATCACTACAAAAAAAGGTTATATAAAACAGGAATTTCCCTCTAAGGAAAAAAAGTCAGGATTCTGTGCCGGTATTTAGATAGACTGCACTACTTTACAGATTTTCTCCATAGATACTTGGACTTTACACTTAACTGTGCTTTTTTGCATATGAGAGATAAGCATAAGCATAAGTTATGATAAGATAAGCATGTGACTGAGTCATAGCCAACAAGTTAAACATAATTTTACTTAATTCCCTGCATAAGTAATATTCACTCATATAGTTTTATATATTCAGTGGGTTTTGTAATAGCTCCTTTTACATGTAACTTGAATGGAGGAGAGGACATATCCAGTATTTAAGGGAAAAAATAATGAGTGCAGTAAGGTAGATGGGACCGAGGTCTGCTTCCCCCTCTCTCTAATCAGTAAGTCAAACCAAATAGTGGATGATGGAGTTATAATATATACAGTACCTATTTTAGGTATATATTATTATATTGTTACATTTTATGGTGTATATTTATATGAACCACCCAATTACTCCCGAAAGAAATTCTTAAATCTTAAATGCCGTGAAAGGTATTTTTCTAAATATTAATCTTGAACATATTCCTTTCCATTCTCTTCATTTGGACTGATAACACAGTCGAGACTCAGTTTTATGATGATTCACTGTGATTAGCCTGCATTTCCAAAGGGAATAGATGGACAATGCTGCCTTATCCTTACTTGACACATTATACTCCTCCTCTCGTGCACCCAAAGTGTGACAATTAATATTTCAGCAAATCAAAATGGATATTACTCCTGAGTCAGACATGCTGGCACAGACTGCAGAGCTACAGGTGGGGCATTAGTGCCAGGCATGCTCAGAGCACAGGGGTAGTGTATTGAGGCATTATGGACTTGGCTCACTTCAGCTTTTTTTCTGTTCTGATAAGAGAAGGTTGCATGTGGAGGATTTAGTTGCAGTTACAGAGGACTTCAAAGGGATTCTGGTTGATTTTCTCAGCTACCACAAGCAAACTCAGCTCTAATCAAAATAATAGCATTTGACTTTTGCAAAAGTTTTAGAAGAGTCCAGATCTTGACAATGCTAAGCTTAGCATAATGATAGCGCATAGTGCTTTGCATTTACTGTACAAATATGCATGTTTCTCGCTTAAGGACTGTTCAGACCTAAATTGTTTTATCTATATAAGATGTTTCCTCTTTTGACTGAGCATTTAAAATCAAACCCATTTATCAACTTGCTCATGTATGATTAACATATAGTATAGTGAGGTTTCTCAGATTTTGGCTTCAGCTACATATGCGTCATCCAGAATGTTTTAGGCAATAGAGTCCTCATATGGCTCATCAAAAATAAGCTCCTCTTCGAATTCTTGTATTTCAGCTGCGACCTCTCTCCCTAAAATTATAAAGCTGAGAAGCACCTGTACAAATATTTTGACGTAAATCACGCATGGAAGAGCTAATTTTTTCCCCCAGCAGTATTTAATGAAAGAGAATGCACAAAGAAGAAAACTGACACTGTGCTTTTATATAAACCTTTGAAATCTATGCAGGCTTAACAAGTGATAACATTGGAATTGGTAAACTGTGTAGCCAGGATCTTATAAGGATGTGCAAAGCACAGCAGCCATTATTTGGACATGAGAGGCACATTATCCTTGGCTACCGGCTCTGTATTTGTAAGAGGCCCTTTGACTGCAGCTACAAAGAGGCTATGAGCCCTAATCAGGGTTTTACTCATCCCTTTCACTCTTATTCATGACAATACATCTTATCATCGAGTATCCATGCCCTCTCATGACTCTCTTCAGGGACCAAACAAGTATCATAAGTGATATTCCATGCATCAAGTGTGGTTCTGCCAATTTATTCTCAATAAGACTTTGTCAGTCAGGCTCAAAAGTAATAAGCCAGTGCTGCTGGTAAAGACATTTGCAAAGTAAACAAGTCCTCGTTTCTGACACCACAAATGTGTGCCTATAACAAATGTGTGCCTATGACTGCTGTCGCCATGGTACCGACTGTCAGTATTGTCACCGGTGTTGTCATGGCAGTGTGGGCTGATGTTAATATTTTCTGCGGAAGTGAGAGTCTATGTTTGGGCAGAGTGGGAACTCAAGTGGGGCTGTGGTAAATGTGTCAGTCAGCTACTGTTTTGGCAAAAGGAATAGGATGAAGTTGAAGAACAGATAATGTATTTTAAAAAGTTCTTAATCTATTTATTTTGCTTTGGCAATTTTACTTTGATTTACAAACATGTACTACAATTTATTTTACTTTTAATGCTGTTTGTTTTTGTTTTTAACCATGCTAGCAGCGTGGTTCTAAGGATGACTCTGGGTTTGTCAGTCAGTTGGTCACCACTTTGGCCCTGACTGACAGACATCCATTGTTCCCTGATAATGAATTCCAATGACTTTGGGGATCCCCTGACTTTTCCTCTTGCACAAACAGCATGGTTTTGGTGAATATCTCAACAACTATTGGATAGGTTCCCATGATATTTGCTACACATATTCAGGTTTCCCACTGGATGAATTGCAATCACTTTGCCAAGACAGTGACTTTAGAAATCTTGGTTTATCTTTTATCAGTACTTTGGTGTATGACGTAGTACTGCAAAACTGATGATTTTCCCATCAGCTTCATCTGTAGTTTGTGTTTAGTGCTAATTAGAAAATGTTGTCTATCACACTTGCTATCACACTTAACTAAGATGGTGAACATGGTAAACATTAAATCTGCTTTTCATTAGCATGTTAACATTGTCACTTTGAGCATGTAACCATGCTGATTTTAGCATTTAGGTAAAGCACCATTGTGCCTAAGTATAGTTGTAAAGAGCTGTACTTAGGCATGGCTGTAGTCTCTTGGAGGAGGCTTAAACTGATTCACTAAAAAGAGATGACCAGGTATTATAAGACAAATCTCCCCTTGACACTGGTCAGTAGCTGGAAGAATATGAAAGACATTATTCAATTTGGTCTGTTTCTCTCTCTTTGTTGAAACAGATATGAGCATGGAACACATCTAGGACTGGAAAGGACTGGACTGATCATGATGTACTGTATGTGTGTTGGATGGGGGTTACCTACTAGTGTAGACTGGGTGCTGGAGAGAATCACGGTTTTCTTTTTCAGTAGCATGCCATGAACAGATTTAAATTGAAGCCGTGCCATATGCTCTACCCAGGAAATGGGCTTTATTAATATGTTTAAGAGCATGTCAGGCTTTGGTGACTTATGGTCTATGTAAGCCAATGTGAAGGTGCAATGTCGGCAACTTTTCACAAATAAAGACAGGGTAAAAGGGGGGGAAAGATGGAAAGAAAAACTTTCTCAAGAGGCCTCTTTGGAGCAGGGACCGTCTGGTTTCAGCCCTGTCATGGGGGCCTCTGTGTTCCAGGTGTTGCTTTTTAATTGGCAATTCTGCAAGCAATAAAGCATTTCACTTACTTTCGCTTGTAAAGTGCTTTCATTCCATCTCCAAATGATGTAATTACTCCGCCATCCAAGGCGAGAGGGCAGCAGGAGAGGAGAGGCGTTTGCTCTCCATGCAGCTCGCTCTCTCAGCAAGAAGCCTGGTGAAGGGTTTCATAAGGTATGTTTTCATTTAGGAATCCAAACACCATAAAGTGAGGTGGTCGTTTGCACAATAAATGTACACTTTAGTTTCATTTTGAACTCTCCCTGCTCTGTGTGTCTGATATTTACTAAAACAAAAAATATTAAAAAATACATAGGTTCAGAGTTCTCTGTGATGTATGAAGGTCAGCAGGGGACGCTTGTTCTTTATTCCGGGACACAGATGGTGATTGATTTTGTAGGTCCAAAATTAATCTTGTATTTGCTTTTCATAAAACTGCAGGAGCATATTTTTGTTTTCATCACAGTTTCAGATTGACTTCTTTAAAAGAAAGATAAGGAAATGCTTTTGTACATTTTTGCTTTTGTTTGTGCTGCGACACATTGTGTGTTTACAATGTAGATCTGGTGCCAATGCAAATGATTTTTAAATTTCACTCTTCTTCAACCATTTAGAGGAGATTTATCGAAAAGATGAGTGGTTTACAATTACAAATATGCTAATGAAGTCAGCTTACCCATGGAGTGATGTAATTTTATGGGAAGAACTTATTTTCCTGTTTATTTAGTGTGGAATTCCCGCTGAGAGTCAGAAAGGTCAAAACCAAAGCCAAGTGTCTGTCGGCCAAGCGTGTGGAGACATGTAACACTAACCTGAAGTCATTTGACTAAAAGGGATCTTATGATTCACCTGAGGATTGTGGACTCTCAAGAACAAGTTCAGCTTGTCAGCTTTTGGCATGGAGCAAGCTCTGAAACATAAACTCTATTTGATCAACATTACCTACCGATATGAGAAAAAACTGAATTCCACTGAAGCTGTATGACCAAATAACTCAGCATGTATGTAAAAACACAGAGGAGAAAGTCAAAGGGAAAACATTCTTTTCACATAAGGCCTACCTGGCAACATTCTGCAAATCAGACCTCCCCAGTGCCTGTCATTATTCCAGCAGTGGCAGCATTTCCAAAAAAACAAAAACAAGCTGTTCGCTATCACTGCCGTTCCCATGGGAACAGACCCGCAGAGGGTGTGCCCGCTCCTATACTCATCTGCACAAACAGTATACAAGCCTACTCCCAATCATTCTACACAAACCAGGGGGGTTGCCTCACACAAAACCCTCCAGTCAGTGTAAGTGATTAGCTGGCCCCACATGTGAAAAGTGCCACAAGGGGGAAAAAGATCAAGATTCCTGAGATGTTCAGCCTGCAGTGGTCATTTGCACACTTCCTCTCCTTAATAAAGAGCACACTTTCCCAGTGGCTAGAGCAGGGGTGGTTCACCAGAACTGCAGTTCAAAGCCAGCTGGGGCTGCAGAAGAAAGGTGGAGAAGTAAACAGCAGAAAGTCGACCGGCAAAATAATAAACAAATAAATGCCAGACTACATCAATCAGCCACAGTTATTTTTGTTGAACTGCAGAGGGAAAGTCAGTTTGACAATGGCGTCTTTAAAAGGCATCCCTTGGCTCTTTGGTTTTTTTTTTGCTGTTGGCTTGTGTTGTCACAAGTTAGCCATCAGAGGAGATTAACACCCCTCCTCACACCGCTGTATTGCCACAGGTGGCATAAACACTGTATCAATAGTATAGAGTGTACCTGCAATATTTTCCATTGCTTTATGGAAGTGAATGGACCACAAAACAAGTGTCAGTGATTGCTAAGTTATGCATGTCTATATAAAGCTACAGCTCTAAATTATAGTCAAAAGTTCATTTTGAGAGACCATAAACTAAAAGTGGATTTTTTTTTGGTGCCATGGCTTTAATGTATATATACAAAGAGAGAGAAAAAAAATAAAAATAAGAAATACTGACTTGGCAAAATACATTACATGAAATATTGTATGACTTTCCATAAACAAAATCAATTTATAAATAACTCATTCACATAAAAAACCAGTAATCAAGAGCATGGAGGAGAGTGAAGAGCATTGCCACATCTGTCAGGATATCAGGTGAGTATCTTTTGTCACAATCATTCCAGGAAGCGATTTCTTTACATCGTTTTAGCTAACATTTCTAATGTAAACTATAGAGACTTGACCTTCACAACGAAGGAATGTTGAAGTGCTAGAAGACAATTTTGTAACCTAGCAACAATAATCACTTGAGAGAAGCGCTCTGAAAATTAGGTTGTGGGCGCTTCCATAGCAAAAACAGCTGCCTGTGGACACAGGCCCTTAAAGGGTTGATTCACCCATTTTGCAAAAAACAACACAACACATATAAGTTTTGATATTTCCGTCACTGACATTTCTGACTCCCCCTCTTGTACGATGGAGGTGAATGAAAATGTGGTGCTCAAAGCAATGACAAAAATCCTTTCCACCAAGCTAAAATTAATACAGTCTAATACAAAACCCCTGCAATAAATCCCATCTTCATGAAGATTATGATGTTCAGTTTTCTTGAAACTGTTTAAGAGATGTGTGGATTCACCCTTGATGTCATTTTGTGGACTGTAGTTTGTATTGTAGTTGTATTGTGTTCAACTGAGAGGTGCTTCTAATATTTAGTTAATCCCATTTTTATTAATAATGATAACCAAAATTTTGGAAACATTTCTAGCTGTAATGCTCTAAACACACTGCACACACACTAGCCTCTCATTTTATGTAGCTTAACTCTACAGATGCTGCCTAGCCAGCTAATCAACTAGCTTGGCTTGTCAACTATGAACTTATTGTTCAGAGTCAAAGTAAAGAGCCAGTGTTAATGGAAGTAGCTAGATGGTTACTTCAGAGTTACCTCAGCAGTGTTATGATTCTAAGAATTTTCCATAGAGAAAGAGACACAACTTTGTGAAGAGCACCAACAGTTTAACCCAGTCTGGTTGCTGTAGCCAACTGGAGCTAGCTAATGTTAGGTAGTTTTTGTATAATGAAAGGTGAGGGGGCAGGGGGGTGCTTTAATGAAGACCGACATTATATAATTAAAACACGCATTTGAAAAAGAACATTTTAAAAGAAAACATTTCTATGATGAAATCAAAAAGGATTCCTCACTGAGCATTGTTAGCTGTTTCGTTCAGAATGCCGAACCTCTTCCTTAAGTCTGCCCATTCAGAACCATCTAGGAAATGTCTTAGCTTCCTATTTTTTTTCCTTGTAGATAGTTTTACTGTTGTTGAAGACCATGACACAATCTTGTTTTTATTAAGAGTCTGTTCCTTTTTTTAAACTACATTTTATGTAATTATTTCCATTGTTTTATGATTATTGTAAAGCACTTGGTTAATATCCGTATTAAACGTATATTATGCAAATAAAAGTATTTTTATTCAAGTGATTGTGGTCATCCTATTTTTGTATTTATTTGGACTGCATAATTCATATCCCTAGCAGTCTCAAGACTGCTAAAATGTGAAAGCAGCAGCTCCACAAATGTTAAAAAAGATGCTTTTTTCCCTGAGTAAAACACCCCACCCTCTAAGTGAATAATAAATCTAGCAGTTAAGAGAGGCTATACGTGTGTGTGTGCGTGTGTTTGAGCTTGTAAATATACTCAGTGTCCTCAAGTCCATAGCCTCCAGAGCTGTCAAATGTTGCCTGGCCCTGCTACATCCGTAACCCGTGACCCGTGTAACTCCTGTTTTGTTCTAACTCCAGGCCCCTCAGATATCCCTCTACTGGAACTCCCCCAGATGACAGACACCCCTCTCCATTCCTCCACACTACCCCAGTAGCCTTTGACCTCCCCTGCACCTCTGATTCTCTGCAGGCTGCCCTCGCATTCCAGTAAAGGCACTGAAACCTGAGCCCCCAGTGAGCTCATTGCTGGGCCACAGAATCAAGAGTTAAATGATACCAAAAAACAGAGAGAGAAGAGAAAACGGAGACAGTGGAGGGAGAGGCAGCTGTTGGTGCAGGACAGGTCTGGAACTGGTTCTGTGTCTCTGTGTGCCGGGGCTCCTTGGGGGTTAAGTTACACCAGAGAAAGCAAGGAGGAAGAGGAAGAAGAAACTGCTGGCGTCTTTGAATTCTCTCTGCTTTTGTCTGTCTCTCCGCGGCCTGACTGACTGGTGCCTGCAGTTTCCTCTTGACACACTCCAGCGAGCCTGCCGACATCTATCCGCGCTTTCAAGTTAACGAGCCCCGTCGGTCTTGTCCTCATGTCTGAGAGCCAGGCTGGGATGTGAGTGTAATGCAGTCGCGCTCTCAACTCTCTTTGAGTCTCTGTTCTTCTCTGACCCGGCCATGACCACCAAGTGTCCAAAGATGGTAAGTGTCCCTCTTCAAATTGTCTTCCAGTGTGTGTGTGTGTGTGTGTGTGTGTGTGCATAGCTTGGGGATTCTAGGCATATAGTGTTTAAAAAGTATTAGTAAGTGAGGAAAAGAAATTTTTTTAATTTTAACGTCACATTTCAGAAACATTGTGATTGATGGCTCATATTGTGATGAGTACCATTAAGATGCCTAATCACTGCAAACTAATTAAACTAATTAATCCAATCATTCTCTCAAGCTGAGTTTGGAGGATGACTGCACTAAGTCAGAGAAAGTAGCTTTTTAGCCAAGAGCATCTCCAGCTGAGAGCAAATATGAAGTTGTATGGGCTTAAAACTTTTTAAGTTTTAAGAGTACCATTAGATAAACCCTTAATCCATGCATTATTCATTCCTGCCATATTTCTTTCTAGTTCAATGCCTGTTGTTAACTGTATCTCTCCCTGACCTCTTGCTCTTGTCTTGTCAACCTCTGGGGTTTGGTAGGCAATGTTGGGGTACAAATCCCTATGAGGCGAAGTTTTAAACAGGGCTGATGATTTTAATGGGTACCCTGCAGGAGAAACTGAATAAAAGGTTGAGTACATATTTTTTTTAAAGCATAATAAAAGAGTGTATTCACATCCTCTCTCAGGGGTTGTTTGAAAAATTCAGAACAGTGTAAGGGCCGGTTTACAGTCTGAAATCTGCCACCTGCTCTTCCTTTCCTAGCAGAAACTAATTTAAAATAATTGTGAGCTTTTCCAGCAATAACTTTAAAAGTGTCTGAGGTGAAAAAGTAAGAATTATCTCGGTAACATCTTTTGCAGTGGTCTAATTATTTAAATGGTTGTGAAGTGCTCCATTGATCCTCACAGGTAAACAGAAAACGCTTCTTAGGAAATAATGACATCTCTATGATCAAAAACTTTTTTTTAATTATTATTATTTGCTACAGAAAGCTGACCTGAATGCCCTCAATTTAAAAAAGCTGCTTTTTTCACAGGTTTTACTTAACACACCACCAGCAAGCCAAATCCCAGAAAATGACTGTCAATGGATGTAATTAATCAATAAACATTACAACTTAGAGAACAACGTTCTTCACCAGCATCAACGTATAACCTTTAACATTTAATTATCCTAATAAATTTAGTAATTCAGTATTTTACATACATATCATGGGTTTTTGCTGCAGCTGATTTGCTTTTTGTTCGACCACGGCTCAGTTATTTAATAGATTTCATTTCCAGAATGATCCATAAGAGCGTACATACATAACCATCAAATTGCAAACAAGTCAAGGCTCAGAGCTACAGTTGTCCCCACCCATCATATTCCACATATATTCATTTCAATTGACTTTAAAGTGGATGTTAAGTAACACCCCATAAAAGCATTACAAAACATATATATATATTTTTTTTCATACAGTTGAATTGTTAATATGTAGTTGGTGTGGTCAAGTTTCCTGTTGTACTACTACCACTTGGAGTGGCAGGAGCTGGATGTTTCAACCATTTATACATTGCATTAGCTATTTCAGCTATTTCTAATACTTTTAGCTTTCAAATGTTTATCCTGTCTTAACTAATTAAATTTAAACCATTTACCCATTACATTTAGCTAACATTTTTGACTTTTTTTCTCAGTTGCTAACTAGCTTTCATGCCATCTCCATGGCAGCACATGGCTTTAGGGTGCTACACTGATTCTGTTTGGTAGGAAGTGTGTACTGTGCAGTCATCTTGTTCTACCTGGCAGGTTACTGATTGTTACATTTTACTAAAGAGCAGCATCACACAAAAATGTAATCAAAACCCTTGCTTAGGCTTACTTAAAGGAAAAACACAACAATGTAAAAATATTCCACTACAAGTAAAATTCAAATTCTTCTTACACTAAAAGTAAAAGTACTTGTTATGAAGGTAGAAAGGCCCTGTCAGTGTATTTTCTATACACCATTATCAGGTAAGTATTACTGATGGTAAAAAAAAGTAGGCGGCATTTTAATGTTGCAGCTGGTCTAGGTGGAGCTATTTTAACTACTTTATTTACTCGTAATCATTCCCGATTTTTCAAGGAAAATGCCACCCAGCTGCTTTTCTGTGTCATATCATTGTAAATTGAATATCTTTGGTTTATGGACTGTTGGTCAGACAGATCAAGACATCCAAAGTTTTTAGAGATTTAATAGTCCTAATGATTAACTGATTAATTAAAGGAATTATTGTCAGATTAATGAACAAGGATAAATGTAGTGGAGTATAAGTGTATGAGCCAGTCTGAGGTGACATTTCCAAATCTTTCAACCCCACTACAAATTTCATGCATCGTGATTCGTGTATCAGTTCTGAAAATATGTTACTAATGTGTCAGTGCAGGTGACAGCTTGACAATTACCTTCTTGAGCATAGGGGTTCAAGTGCTGAGAGTAAACTCTTTCACCTATAATTGCTTTAGGCGACAGGCAGGTAGTCAAAAAGTTAAGTCATTTAGTAGCAAGAATTAAAATCATTCAACTTTATTTTGACAGTAGGAATGAGTCCCTATGTTAGGAATAAAAACACTGATGAGTCAATTATTTTGATAGAATTTCTGTTCATTAATTATTAAAATGTCCTCTTAAATTACTTTCTTCTTTAGGCACACTGACAGTACAATAAAATTGATCAGCATCCTGGTAGGATATTGAATCAGTATCAATAAACCCAGTCCTATTGTACTGTAAGTTGACCGCAGTAGCTAACTGAAGGCATGAATCAGACGTTGTCTGGCACTGGACATGTCTTGGGGGTAGAGCTCAGATATGCAGTGACGGAGCAGAAGGAGATAGCTAAAAAGAGAGCATGAGGAGAGCATTGAGAAAGATCCAAGGGGGAGAAAGAAGGAGAGAGCGAGAGTAGACCATAGACTGGTTCTCTGGCCAACTGGGAGATCTAGCACAAGGAGAAGCTTGTTCTTTCACCGTTCTCTGGGCATGTAGCAGGAGGACATGGCCTCTCTTGGATAAAAGATAAATAGAGTCAAATACCAGAGGATAATGTAATTACAGGTAAATAGGAAAATGAAGGTTAATTGGAGTTAAGTGTCCATAAAAAAATGACATTGTATATAGATCTGTAAGTCAACCTATATATGCCAGCAGTGCTTGAATTCTTACTGCTGCCTTTAAAATAAACATATTACTCAATAGTTTAGAAAGAATGTTGTGAAGGTATAGTTTCTGAGGATAGAACCTGGACATTTGAGGCCCAGATTATAGTCACTGGTTTAGACATGTGATTAGAATAACATGTAGACCAATGTAAATAACATTTAGCTGCTGCAGTGACCTCACTACAAGTTTCTCATGTATCTGGAGGTTAAACAGAACGATGCAACACTATCCATGATAAATCCTACCTATAGCTGTTTTCATCAAGCACTCAAAATATTCCACTTGTGACAATTTGTTCCCTGTTTATGTGAGACCTGTTATTCAGAGAGACAGACTACCCTCGAAAAGGTAAAAATGCTTCACCTTAGAGTACAACTTTGATCTCTAAAACTCAACCAGAGCTACACGTTAGGAAAAAAATGTTTACTACTTGCCATACTTAAGCTTCCAGGATGCCTGTTTTGGCAAGTACATTAACATTCACGCTGTTACAGTAAATCTGCCTCAAAATGAGAGGTGACAAATGATGACAAATTATTTTTTTTTTCCAAATGAATCAGTCAGCATTTACTGGTACCTTCGATTGGTCTTTACAGAGCAGTGTTAAAGGAAAATCACAGCTTTGACTACTGCAGTAACATCATTATGAAAAAGCCCTGCAATTCAAACCATTTAGGATTGAAGAAACCCCATAAACAGTCAAAATACTCATTTAAATCTGGCTTTCAAGCCCTTCTCTGTATGGAACAGGCACTGCCACACTGTAAATTACAGATTACATTATTACATTGGCACATAATTGGGTTGGTTTAAAGTAAAGTTGGTTTTACAATATGAGTGATGGAAAACATGACTAGAACATGCTACTGATTATTTTGAATTACATTCCATTGGTCAAACGCTATAATTACTAAAAAAAAGATTTTTAATTTATTTTTATTGATTATTCTGTTATGATAGTGCCCCCTATATTAATGTTCTCCACAGGGTGTTTTTTTTTGGTTGATGTTACTGATGCACTATCTGTGGGCGGGCATAAAAAATGGGTTGTGATGTTTCCTTTCCTACACAGGCAGTATGTTCAATACATTACTCAATGACCCTCTATGTTATTTTCACTGTGTGGGGATTCGTATCACGAAGAGTGCTGAGTTTATAGGATTAGCCATTGCCTTGAGTTTGCCGCCACCATATCTGAGCCATGGATGTATTCAGGAAAACAGAATACAGTGGTCAAAGATGGCAACCAAGTCATTCATATGAAAGTTGCTGACTGAACACATATGCCAAAATAGTCCCCGCAGGCTTCCTTATGCTTCCACGTTTTTGGACCCACAGAGCATGCGCACTACAGTCCTACACAAGCTTAGCCGATGCGTTCGAGACTTCTGCTGGCCAACTGATTTTCCTGTTGGGTGCCCACAGACATGAATGAGTTTGAATATTTATATCACACAGCCTTTTCTAGACTTCTAAATGCAAGTGGACTGAATGGATCAAATTCTGAATTCACTGTTTCACAGCTTTACAATTCTTTTTTGTGCCTGACATGATGCAATATCAAGTGTGGCCACTTGGTCAAAATTACTTCACGGCCTAGCACTCTTCCTGGGGGCTTGATCTGGACCCAAGAAGGAAAGACTGCTAATGTTAGCTAGACCCTCTCTTTTCTATAATGGTGGATAAGCACAGCAGTGTGTAGGAGTTGCAAATGACTCAGCAGGTGTTAAAAAAAAAAAAAAAAAGTAGTGGGAATCATTTCTAACTTTAGCAAGCTTGGCTAACTAGCATCCATTTTCTGAGTGAAGCTACATAGCATAGCTTTCTATCTTCCACTTTCCAAGTCACTTAACAGCACAAACCCAAATATTTTAATGTTATAAAGGGACATATGTCTTAAATCACTAAGGGTAACCTATACTGTGGGCTGAGAAGGGGAAAAAAAGGCTATGCAAGGCTATAATGTGCTCCAGTCAGTAGTGTACCACAAATTACAATGCGTCTCCTAGCAATACTGACTATCAAATGTCAGTTTGAGTTTATTTTGCACAAAAAGTGAGAAGAATTAAAATTTTAGTATGACTTAAAAAAATGTTAAAATAGCTTCTGTATTATCATAATTTGAAATCAGATAAATATTTTGTATCTGCTTGATAAGAAAATGTAAACACCTTTCCACCATTTTGTTAACCACAAAGCTGTGTATGATTGAGTAGGCTGACACAACAGTTTTACAGCCCGTAAGCAGGGCCATTCTTGTTTGCTTTGAAGCCCTCTGAAAGCAGCCAAAGAAGCATCTTTTAATACCAGAGAAAGTGGCTGCCAGCAGGCATACAGCACACAACACAGAGCCCCACTATTTGATTTGTTGCTCCAAACACATGGAACCTTTAGCAGGCTTTCAAGCTGGTGACGCATTTTGGACTCAACTACACAACCCCACCTCAACTCGGCTATCATCTTTCCCCCTTATCATAGATTTTATGTTCACACCTCATGAAAAACTATTTGTTCCTCTAAGTTGATCTTTTGAACTGAAATCGTTGTTGTCCTTTACAAGTGATGTTGCATTAGGTGTTCAGGCAATGGAAAAGCTATCAACATTAGTTTTTGTGGTAATAACACTGCTGTACTGACAGTGATTCATGGAGCATTTTTCAAGAGTGAAACCAAAACAGCACGATGAGATGAAATATGGAGATCTATCCTCTACCACATTGACACCACAGCATTAGCAGAAAGGTTCATATACACAGCCACGTTTCTTGCAACAGCAGTGCTGGAAAGTATTTAAGTACACTTTCTGAAGTACTGTACTGTACAGTTTTGAGGTTCTTGTAATTTATTCAAATATTCCCATTTCCTGCTACTTTCTACTCCTACTCCACTACATTCCAGAGGGAAATGTAGTCCTTTTACTCCACTACTTTTATTTGACAGACATAGTTGCTTTTCAGATTAAGATCCCAACCATTTGGGATGTAACTACTTACAAAACAGCATACTCTAGATAGAGCTCTTTGTCATGTTTCAGATGTCTATAAGTTGTAAGCAGTTTCACCAGAGAGCGTTTCCCTCTACAACCTTCTTAGATGGTTTCATTAAGTAACTGTTTAAACTGGAGAAAAATAAAAAATAGTGAATACAAATTTATATAGCAGAAACTTATTTTGTTTCATCTTGCCTACAAATTAAAAATCATTGGATCAAAATTGGGTCATTATAGCACTAATACAATAATGAGTTACCGTTACCCAGTACCCATGGGGAGAAAACCACTAAAAACAAGGGCCTGTGTTGACCTTTTTTTTTTTTTTAATTCTAGTGTTCGGTTATACAAAATAAAGCATGGTTGCTAACTGTTACATTCTAGTCTCTTTTAAACCTAAATATCACTATTTGTTAGGTAATGATACATATATCCTGTGTGGTTTTGAATGTCATATGCATATCATTTTTAAAAATAATAATACATGTGACAATTCTATGATAAAGCTTGAGCTTTAAAACTTGTAATGGAGTATTTTTACATTGTTGTACTGGTACTTTTGCTTCAGGATCTGAGTACTTGTTACACTGCTCTGTGGCAGTCATAGCCGGATGTGATGTCACCATCATGTGTTCTGTTATGCTTTGCGATTGACGTATAGGACAGTTTGAAATCTGATTTGACTGGCTATGGCTAAGTCTTTTCAAATTTGATTTGAATCAGATTTCAGACAACTATAACAGTACGACTTCTGCGCATTTGTTGCCATCCACACTTGATAAAAGCAATCTGATTCCAATCTGGATATAGCAAAAATCTGATTTAGGCTGCAATTCTGAACCTGAGTGTCTGTCTTTACCTGTACTCTCATATTATGTTATTCTCCCTTTTTATCTCTTTCTGTTTTCAAGATTTTCTTCACTCTCCTCTCGCTGTTTCTCTCACCAGACGTTGTGACATCATCCCTCAGTTTTGTTGTTGCAATACCTGAATCTATGACTCAGAGATACGAGTTCGATCAAAGGTTTAGTCCACACAATACACCAACTACACTTCCAAACTAAACACCATACAGACATTATGCAACTCCCTGGCCCTCCTGTTATTGCTCACCTTAAGGTTTTTCTTTATTAAACTTTCATACTCACAATAAAATCCACAGCATAATATCATGAAATGAAATAATCCTTTCATATGGGAACAAATTTAATCATTTTGTTTATATGTACTGCTTTAATACTAACTGACACATGATTCATTCTCAATAAATCTGTTCTGAACATGCCTATCCATGGTGAGGCTTCCCTGCCATCCTGCTTTCAGTCAGACAGGTTCAGTTGACGTCAAGGCTTTGACAGCCCTCACTGGAGAGTGTGTGTATGTATGTGCATGTTCACTTCTCTTTGGATATGTGTCTTTTTGTTTGTATATGTTCCTCTCACCTGTCTACATAAATTGATTTTTCCCATCAAAGTGCCTTCTCCTTCTTGTTTATTGTATATGTGTGTTGAAAGGACACTCTTCACTTCTGGCACTCTACACCATTATTTTCCTATTTTGCATGTCACTTGCTGAGTTAGCTCATGTTGTCAGCTGCCTGCTGAGTGATGCTTTCCCCTCTATCTCAAAAGCTTCATAGCAATTGCTGGGTAATTGTTTGTCCAGTAATGCAGCACGCAAAAGCCAAGTCTCTCATTATGTCTGTGGAATTTTAAAAAAAAATACAATAAAAAAATTAAATAAATTGAAATCTCAGAATTGTGGAAAATATTGTCACCTTTCAAAAACCCAATTATTCAAATAACCTGGACTGTACTGAAACAGGGAGGAATAATCTCTCCTGGGAGGTGTACAGTTTTCACTTTGAATTAATAAAAATAAGCTTTCTTGACTGAACACAGCCTCTGGCAAGCATCCAGCTCAGCCACATTCCACTTTCACATGACCTTCTCACAGACCTGGCCCCGAGCTAGAACTGCACCGTCCTTCCCTGACCACACCTCCGTTTGACTGGCCTAGATAATTCAAGGCCTGCTTATCGTTTCTTCTTCTGCCTCCTCATCACTGTTTACAAGTTTGACTCAACTCCAGAAATGCTATTGGCTTGTAAATTACATTTATGTGTATTTAGAGTTTTGTTTTACAAGGACAGATACATCCCTTCTACAACACTTGAAGCCTTTAAATTTATTATAGTGTTAAGGTTGTTTAGGTAGTATGGAGCCCCCCTTGGGTAGAACACATTTTATAAACTGTTGTTGCAAATCTGTGTGCACAATTTACTAATCCGTGGGAACGGTTTACTAATCTGTGGGCTGGATTGCAAATCACAAAATCAGGAATCCAAGAGCACAGTTTATAAACTGTGTGCACGGATTTGTAAACCGAGAGTACAGATAATACACATGGCTCTTTTGCTCTTTTGCAAGCCACGGAACTCCCCCCTAGGGGGGTTCTGTACAGGCAGTGTTCTCTCTGTCTGTAGCAGGTCTGTTCACTCAGATGTTATGTTCGGACAGTGCTAATGTTCGGAATCAATTAGCTAGTGCTGAAACAACTAGTGGATTTTTAAAAATTGATTAGTTGCTTAAAGGATTAGTTTAACGTTTTAGGAATCACACATACTTACCTTCTTGCTGAGAGTTCAAAAGAGGATTGATACCACTCTCATCTCTGTCTGTAAAATGTTAAACTACCTCCAGCAGTTGACTAGCTTTGCTACAGCTAGTGGTTAATTACCTGAGCTTAGCAGAAATACTGGAAATAGGGAAACGGCTAACCTGGCTTTGTCCAACGGTAAAAATACGTCAGCAACAAGTAACTCTATAACTTGCCAACTAACTTGTTATATTTCGTTTGTTTAATTAATACAAACACACAACTATACAAAATTGTTGCTTTTATGCTTCAGTTTCAGTATGCATTAGCCAAACAACATATAACAAGTTAATTACCCAATTTTAGGTGTGCTAGTAATTGGATTTTGTTAACTTTGGACAGAGCACGTTAGCTCTTTCCCCCATTTCCAGTCTTTATGTTAAGCTAAACTACTCACTGTTAGCTCTAGATTCATATTTACTGTACAGACAGGAGAGTGGCATCAATCTTCATCTAACTCTTGGCAAGCTAATAACCATCCTACCCAAAATGTTGAATTCTTTTTTTAAGGGATTCATCAAGCAAAAATGTGAAATGTTCACTGATTTCAGCGTCTCAAATGTGAGGTTTTCTCTGTTTTATAAATTAAATATCTAATTGTGTTGGACAGAGAGCAGGCAATTTGAAGATGTCACATTAATTTCTGGGAACTTGACATTATATAGATAGAATGTTTTACTGGAAACATTATCAATAGATTACTACATAATGAAAATGATCATTATTTGCAAACCTACAATCAATGCTAAATGCACCAGCAACCCTCCATCTATTGAAGAATTCCTGCACTCAATTTTTATTTATTTGCTGAATAACAGAGGAAAGCTGTGAATCTAGCTTCTATAAAAGGCAATAGAATTGGCTTTTGCAAATGATGTTGTGTGTGTTTGTATTAAGGAGTCAGAGAGATAGAGCCACGCATCACTTTAATATTTCCAATAATGTTTGAGAGACGGGGTATCTGTTTGAGAATCCCACATCAAACAAGATGGCATGTCAGCAGAGGGTTATGCATATATTTCCCTTGTTCTTCCCATCCAGGACGAACAGGCGGGCATACAGGGAAAGCTGATGAGTGGAAGGAGATACTGTTTTGATCAAGACTAGAAAGTGAGGATAGAAGAAACCAAACAGAGAGGATACATGAGTAAATACATAGATACAGAGTCAAAAAAAAGAACAGAGAAGCAAATCAATTATTTTACCAAGGTTCTCCGGTGGTACAGACAGAGATGTTGTTTTCCTGAGAGGGCATCTGGAGGAGATTAGGGTCCAACCTGACACTGCAGCCCTGGTGAAACATGATTCAGGGATGAATAGAAGCTTTTAGACCATTGTCTGTCTTCCCAAACGTTGTTCTGTTATTCTTTATTTGTCCGTCACCCAATAAAACACGCACGGCGTTATCTGATATCCACACAGTCAGTGAGCAAACAAGGTTCTGCCAATCTTATTCTCCTTCTCTGCTTCTTTTTCTAAACAAGCCTTTATTAGCATTTTCCAGGTAAGATGTTTTTTATCATGTAAGAAGGCAAAAAACAAGATTTGCCTCGGAATAACAAGATATAATGACGATATTATTAATTTCAAAGGTCAGCAAATGCTTTTTCTCTTGTAAAAGCACTGAACCAGAGAAAGATGGAGTGCAGAACAGGGAGCGTGAGGGAATGTAACAGAATAACACGACTTTAGTCCCAGCCGAGACGAAATTACCTGCAAAAAGAAGTCCATATTCAGAGCTAATGTTTTGATACAGTCTACATCGCTGTGGGTTGGACTTATTAGATTCGGCTTGGTTTCCACTTTTGGCTGAAACTGGGGCCCTCCAACAGCCTTTATCCAGTTATGTCTGGGCTCCGGGAGCTCACATTTGCTTATGGGGGCAGAGGAGGACTAATACATGTCACCGATGCCAACTGCAGTTAGAGCAAACAGAGCTGACCGCCACTCAGCTGGGCACTAATGCAGCAGGAAAAGAGGGGAGGTTCGACCATTAGCAGGACTGTATTACTACATCACTTAGCTGAGGACATATATATATATATATATATATATATATACACACAGTATATTATTTGTAAGTCCTTTGTAAGTTATAAATATAAGTATACATTTGTAATTCCTCCCGTGGCTGTTTTGTACTGCAGGTACACTTCCATATTTCTCTCTGAAAGCCGTTTTGTTGCCTCCATAATTGCCAGACTAGATGCTGCCACTGCCGCTGCTGTTGTCAAATGTATTTTTATTTTTTATTGTGAGAAAATATGTCAACTGGGGTAGCAATGTAGAGGCATATCTGCTGGCTTTCGTGCTCAGCCTGACAAACATTATCTGTGGCTTTGAGAATAAGTGTGAGAGAGAAATTCAGCAATTGTGTATTGTTTTAATTTCTTCAACTAGTAAAAGGGAAGAATATATGGCGCTGTTTTCTTTGAGAGCGTGCCACTCTCCCTGCATGGGTTTCAAGTTCAAGCCCCTCAGCACCTCAGTGATGCAATTGCGTCCTACTGCAATTTATTACAGGCAAATTGAAAGATTCCAAGGTGTGGGTCAGTATGTGCTGGCTCTGAATGTGCAAGCTGGTTACTTAAACTCCTTTTCTCCACTCTGTACTTGGCCAGAGGTCTGGGTCATCCCCAGTCTGGGTTTGTGAGAGCTGAAGTTATTGTAACCAAGTCCTCAGGAAAGAGACAGAGAGAGAAAGGGATAAAAAAAAGAATTGCCATTTTTCCAAGCAAAGGGGGAGGATGGAATTGGTTCCATTAGTTGACCCCCAGGCATATAGGCTTACCACCGTCAAAGCATAAGAATATGCACTGGGCGGAATCAAAGCACAGCACCGAGGCATCTGATAGCTTGGGGTGATACTGTCCTGTGGAATAGAGCACTCGCCGCCATCATTCCCGTGGATCCCTCACATTGTCTATTTATAATCAGTTTTCCATTGCGAAACATGCTGCAGGGAGCTGGTCGAGTATTGCTAACACAGGGGAGAAATTATACAACAGAGACTGTTCACATAAATGGATCCAGACGTGTAAGAGTAACAGCGGTTTAGTGAGGCCATTTATTTTAAAACCAACGCTCAGATGAGGAATAAAACCACTCAGTTCCTTCCGGGTCATACTTTGGATTGGTCCCCTTCTAAATTAACTAGTAAACTGTGTAAAGCCGCATCATTATTTGGAACAAAATGGTCTCATTAAAGGGCATCAATATAATCAGCCATATAGTTAGTAAGCATTGTTCTGGTGCCTCCATCCTCCTTATATTTATTATCAGTGGACTTTTTACACTGTGATTATTTGGGTATTGTTTTACACATTTTTTGTAAGTACTGAAACAAGCACTCATGATTGGAATTTGTTTTGCTTAGGTTAAATGCACACCTTCAGACGCCAAAACAAAAAACAGAAAAGTAGCTAAGTGGGTGTGTGTGTTGACTCTGTTCCTGAAAGGATGGACTGCAGAATTTTCAATGAGGGTGATGAACCCACATTACAATGACATTGCAAGTTTGTGTTTCTTTGTGCCTGTGGTGTTATGATTTGTCTCTGACACACTGACATGGTAGAGGAAACGGAGTTTAGCTGAGGCCCATGACTGTGAGGGAAAAGTGACTAAACACAAAGACAATAGAGGTCTAGTGCGCTCTATTTTCCTTGCATCCTAATACCTAACATGCATTCAAGGACACGGGTATGAGGTTCCTGGCCTGGAGCCACTTTACACCCACTTCCCCTGCAGCAATAATAATAATAATAATCCTTGATGTATAAAACGTTTCAGAATTGATGCAGGTTAAAGGAAACAAATGAACAGCTTATCTTCAAAGATATTAATAAATTAAAAACACAAAATCAAAAATAAGGATTATTACTTTAAAATATATATCTGATCCATCAAACATTTTACTGACAGGCATTATAAATGCAAAACTATTGTCCATCATTTAAAACTGAGCATTACTATAATAATACCAAACTTTCAAAATGAAATAAAATAAAAAAAACAATGTCCTTAAATTAATCACTGATCACTTCTGCTCTGTTAACTTCACTGGCAATTTAAAGAATAGATGGGTTTGTAATAAAGAAGGTTGCACTAAAGAAAAAGAGAAAGAAATAACACAAAAACTGTTATTATAATTACTTAGATTATAACCCTTAAAAGGTTCCAATTTACAGAAAATGTGTCCATGGCTATGCAGCACTGTTGTAGTTGCAAAATAGTGGAAGAAAATCTAGAAAGAATAATGAGGTATATATAAATCTAGCAAAACTAGATCTTCTTGAAGAAGTTAATCGCTGAACGTGTTAGAAATAAGACAGGTAAAGTAAGGTGGTGGCTTTACCTTTCTGAAAAATATAAGAAAGCTTTGAGGTTACTTAACAACACAGGTAAGCTTCACCACTAATTGCTCAATTAAAGGAGATAATTCATATTTTTGACACTGCACTCATTGTTCAGGGATCACATTTGCATTAACATGATAAAAACCTGGTAGACTGGCAAAGAATATTTTCCTTTTGAATCCCTGCCTCAGGACTATCATAGATTTTAGTTCAAAGTGTTCAAAAATAATCATAAAAGGTAGTAATAAGTATACTTGATAAACATGATAAAGCTTTAAAATTTTCAGCCCAGTGAGATGTCTTACTTTTCAGAGAGATGAGTTGAGTGTAAAAGAATCAGCATGGATTCCATCTAATAACACTTGGCACAGAGGCCCAACATGCTCCGCCTATACTCTAGAATTATGAGACTGGTTGGAGAGTAGTTGTGTTGAGTTGGAAGGTCCTTGTCAAGAGGCCTTGGGCACGACTGGAAGACTAGCAGAGTGCAGAGTCATTAGAAATCCCTCATTCTCACTCCGTTGTGTAAACAGCCCAGCGGCCTCCATCTGAATGAGTCCCAAGGAAGGATCCCCAATGTCGGGCTGAAATTGGATCATGCACAGAGGAGGGGAGCTGTGGGAGATGAAGGGGGGGGGTGTCCTATTATTGACTTGGCTGCAGAGATCAATAAACTGATTCTAAGAGAATAAAGTTTAGGGAGTTTTCCCATAAAACTCCCTAAACTTAAGATAGTGAGAATATTTTTTGGTTCACTTTTTGCCTACAGAACTTGTTTGGAAGACTATCTATACTGTTGGAATAATGTTTTAAGAGTAAAAAACTAAAGAACTAAGATAGATACATTCAACCTAATATCAGAACTGAAGCTAATGCACTCTGAACTTGAAATTCTTCTATACATTATATCCCTGATAATATTTTTTGGTATGAAATTAGAATATTATATATTTTTACACCGATATTAAAACTAATTAAATGTATTAATTCTTTAAAAATCCCTTAAATTATTAAAAATATGAATATAATATTTCATATTGCTGAAACCAGTTCCAGATTACTTCAGAGGAAGCTGACTGAAATAAGAAAACCCTCATTCATAGAACTAAAGAAACTTTAAAGCTGATTTAATCCAATATTTTTGCCCTCACAATAAGGACCGAAAAATGTCCCTGTTAGGATAACACCTTTGCAAAATAATTCATCTTCAAAACTCAGTAGCTTGACACTTATAGTCATCTTGATACATTTTGACCATTGTTAGACAAGTTACTTGAAAAATTAGACATATTCATTGGTTACTAATTACATATCACTCATTATGAAAGGTGTTTCATTACTTTGCCAATTACTTAACAACAGTGCTTAACAAGCAGCCGGCCTACAGCTTGGAGTTATTTACTGACCATCGACAGCTAACATTAGCTTAGCTCTGGTGACAGCAATCTATTATTCCCAACGTCACAGTAAAGCTGCAGGGTTCACACACACCTGAACTCTGAACAAACCCAACTGATGGTAAAAATGTAGGCCTATCAGTGGCTAATGTTACAAAGCAAGCTTACAGTGGCCAGTGTTTAACGTTAGGGGACTACCCTGTCACATCTCTCCTTTTTTGGCTGAAACTAGCTGCTTCCCCAACCTTATGCTACCACATCAAGCTAAAGTTACCTGGACAAGTTTCTCCACTGAAATAAATGTAATTAATTTCATTACTTACTAATGGAATTCATATCAAACCTCCATTAAACTCCTGGTAAGCCACAAAACATGCTGAACCTCAGAGTGTTAAACTGTAACTGTAATGTTGTCGTTGAATTTTAAATTGTATAATCCTATACAGTAGTTGTTACTGAAAAAAGTAATCACATTACTACAACTAATAATGATAATGATAATGAATGATATGAATGATGAATAATAATAATTATAATATATCCATGATAATACTGACCAATAAATAATAATCTAAGCAATGTTACTTCCCATTACTGATTTTGACATAAAATATGTCACATGGCAAAACTGTCATTTTTGCACACATTATATTATTAATTGTTGCCATGGTATTACTGACTACTTAAAAATTGTATTGTCAATATACATACATTGTAAAACCACAAGCCTACATTGGATTTCTATTTATTTTATGCCCTTCCATGAATAAAGAAACAGCAGCCTCCACTGTACTTGTTTGATCAATCAGTTTAATTTCCCTGCTTTTCTGTTTAATTCAATTAAATTCAATTCAGATTTATTAATATTGTGCCATACAATATCTCAAGGCACTTTACAGAGTAAGGTCAAGACCTTACAATATTGTTTATTATCACTAAGGGATACAAGTGGATATTGGTATGACAAATATCATCTTTTGTATAGAGTGTCAAATGACCAAGCATGAATTAAGTTTATTTTTTAAAACAGAGGCACACCGCTGTATTTACAACAGAAAAAACTCGGTCTGTTAGTTCTACTACCTCAGAGAAATCAGGCGCTGTTCAAAAACGTTTGTATTTAATGTCTAATTTAATCAATCGTTTACATTTTGTTATATATATTATAAATTTATAATACCACAATTACTGTGCTTACAATCGTATCAATTTCACTTCCATTCTGAAACAATAAAACTGTAACTGGAATATTCAGACACTGCATTTAATTGCCTCTCACTTAATTTTTGTTTTAACTCTCCACTAGAAATCCTGAAACTGTGTATAGTAAAAGTGCACAGTAATGGAAGAAGTGAAAATAGTCCTCATTAAACATGATAATGAGCTGCTTGAGTCACATGAGGGAAACAATACATGTTGTTTAAAAATAATATAATGTATTATTCAAGGCAGCCGTATGCTTTATGTTCTGCAAGCTGTCTTTAATGGATTTCTGAAAACAACAGGATCTTGTGACTTTCGGGATGTAAGGCAAAAAGTAGCAGCTGAACAGATAGCAAAAGCCTCTGACTTTGGCAAAACACATGGCAGAGCTTTTAGACTTTCCAGCAATAACAGTGTGTTGAAGGAAAAAAGTATTAACACCTTGCCTCCACACAGAACTGTAGTCTTTGTCTAGTTACGTGACATTGAATGTGAGTAATGCAGCACTTGGCCTTGGGACTACTTGAGATTGGGAGCTATATTTTACACACACCATATATGTGTGTTTGTGTGTTTGCAGTCCAAGCCAGAAAGATTAAGGCTTTTTGTTGGCATTTTTTAAAATTTGTTTTCTATTTTTTTATTTCAGCTTTATTTATATAGTGCCAAATCATAACAGAAGTTATCTCAGGGCACTTTTTATATAGAGCAAGTCTAGACCGTGCTCTTTATAATATTAAAAGTCAGTTGAACACGTCTAATTGCAGTGGAAGAGGACATATTAGAGGTCTACGATGGAGAAAACAAGACAGAAAAATACAGAAAGAGAAGAGACAAGTACCTAATGCTGTTTGTAGTAAAATTCTGTCAAAAAGCCTTTTCATTTAGGTAGGCCAAGTTGAGAGATTAGCAAGGCACTGCATTTTGTTTGCTCTGCTCACCCCAGAGTTGGCAGGGGCAGCAGCCAAGGAGGTGACAGAGCTCTCCCCCTGCTTTTACTCCTATTACTCCTATCAACTATTACAAACAGTGATCTCAGACTTCCTGTTTTCTCAGACTCTTTTCATTTCTGATGTGTTTGCCTCTCTCATCTACCTTACACATAGGTATAACTGTGTCTACCAATTTACTGTATACCAACATAAAAACAGTCAGATATATGCATGTATATGGCAAATCGCCAATCATGTTATAACCTTTCATGTAATGTGTGGGAGACTTTTCTTGCCTGACTTCAGCCTTCAAGGCAGTGCCTCCTCCCAGGCTAATGTACCACATTAAAATGTCAAGCTTGGGGAGAAGTGTAGATATAAAACTTCACGAAACGTTTTCAGCCTCTTTCAGCTCATTGTTTTGGTTTTACAAACCTCAACTCTGCTGTTTTGATTCAGTCTCACCGCTCTAATCAGCCTCGTTTCAAATGACCATGTGACAGGCTTACAATTACAACTACGTTAGGAAGATGCGAAAAAGTGAAGCTTCTGGAATAACTTCCAAAATTGGGAAGATGACCCCCAAAAAGTCGAGTGACAGATATGGCAAAGGAAACTGGCATATCACAAATGTACGAGTTTGACAAATCACCTGAAAACTGTAAGTAACTGCTTAGTTGTATTGCAAATTTTTTTTTTCTATTACAGTTGATGTAATTAATTAGTTCAACCTGCATGCTAACAAAGTATAAAGTAAATTATTTGGTTGTAATACTTAAAAATTAGGACTATTAATGCATTCGCCTCATGACAAATGGTTTTTACCTACATCACAGTACATTGGCCATTTTTAATAATAAAATGGATCACTGTCAGTATTGATGTCAGTGAAGCCAACTCTGATATTACTTAGTATTTTAATTAATTACACAGGGGGAACAGTACTCCGACCTACCAAGACACTACTACACCACTGGCGTACACCCATACCTACATAAACACACACAAATCTCCCGCATCTGTTTCTCTCTCCACCCCCTCTCTTTCCTGTCTTGTCTTATTTGCGTAATCCCTCCTGGTTGAAAGGTTCAGTTTCCCCTTATTAGGAATAATAACAAGTGGGCAGTGTGTGTGAAGTGCTGCGACGAGGATCTGGAGGGGAATTTCTGATGCCAGCACTACCTTTGTATCCATAGGCTGTGTGTATGAGTCTTTCTGTCCATCTTTGTATGTTTATTGTTGTTTGAAATTGGTTTATGTGCATGTGTGTTGGTTATTGAGTGTGTTTGTCTGTGAATTTATTGGAGTCTTTGATGTTTTTATTTCTGTCTGTCCCAACTCTGTGTGTCTGTTGATGTTTCAGTGTGTGTGTGTGTGTGTGTGTGTGTGTGTGTGTGTGTGTGTGTGTGTGTGTGTGTGTGTGTGTTTGTGTTTGTGTGTGTGTGTGTGTGTGTGTGTGTGTGTGTGTGTGTGTGTGTGTGTGTGTGTTTTTCCGTGTGTGTGAACAGCAGGAATAAAGCATCCCATTGATAAGAACAAGTTCTTCTTGTTAACGTATCAGTAGAGCTGGTCTTGAGCCAGCGCTGAAGTCCCGGGGGCGTATTTCTATACAACCCCCGCTATGACATGGCAGTTACTATTCTGCAGCCCCAGACACACACAGGGCTACATAGCCCGGGAACGAAACATGTGTTAACACTCTCTTTCCAAGAGATACATTGAATAGGACATTGAGCAATGTTTCGTCTCACATCTCTCTAGCGGCTGCCTGCTCTGCAGTTGTCTAAAATGCTTCCATGTGCTGTGTCCAAATTTCCGACTACGTATCTGAAGCATTTTGAGACTCTCCCTGAAGATATCAGATTCCCAGTGGATAGCAGATAGTCATGAGAAATACCTGCTAGCTCTTAACAGTTTTAAATAACAAGAGGGGGATTTTTTGCCATTACCTTGGTCTTTTTTCTTTTTTTTTTTGTAGATGTGCCAGCTATTGTTTTCCTCCTCTTATACACCAGGCAGATGGAATCAAGGTTGTTTTATGATAGTCATAATCACCACCCCTGGCTGCTGCACAGGGACATCATCTCCAATCAGCTGTTGCGCCGCACACCTTGTTCTCAAATAAAAGTGTCTGGATGAAGGTTGGTGGGAGAACAAAGAGGTTCAGTATGTGGAAAGCACCTACAAACCCCACTGTTCCAGTATGTGCATGCTCTGCATCTCGTCTATTTGTTTAACCATTGCAGACAACTGTGATGCTGAGTGTAGTCTGCACACTCATTCTTTGAAAGCAGGGACTATCATAGTAAATCTGTGCAGAATGACACAATTAATCACAACAGTGGGCTAAACAAGTGGCTCGGTGTGACAAATGCATGTGGGCAGCACATGCTGGAAGCCAAAACATAGCATTTAGTGTAAGAATCATATATATACTTAAAAAAAGGTCCACATTTAAATGTAAGGCCACTGCAAATGAGAATGCACTTGTAAAGCACGGTGTTGTCAACATCTGTTTTTGTAGATAGATCCAGAAATGTGAGGGCAATTGGGGAGGAACACAACCAAGTGATTGACAAGGCTTTAGTTTAGATGTCATCTAAATTTACTGTCATCAACCTCAACCCATTTGAAGGGCAATCACATAGAACATTTGTATGACCTGATTCACTAACTTGCTTCCTCAATACACTATGTGATATGGAAATTCGAGAAGCGGGATTTAAAGAGTTACGAACACACTTTGAAAGACAAGCAGGAACTTTTATTTTCCAGATGGCTTTGATACAGATCATAGCAGTGTCACCACCAAAGCATGCTTTCCATTATTACGACTGTTTAAAGCTTTACCTGGTAAAGTAAATGCAAAGTGACAAATCCAAAAAGATTCAGACCAAGAAGGGGGTGGGTCTTTCAAATGGAAACCATTTTTCACATAATATTCATATCAAAACTGATACATCTACCACTTGGATTTCTAGCCATGCAATCAGGTGCTCTGCCAAGTTAGTGAATACACCCTGATCAGTTTGCCGATAAGAGGGGGATCAACAGGACGCTATGGCTTTTTGAAAGGCTGTGTTCTTGTTAGATATCAGACATCTTGAGGCAGTACTGAATATTAGCTCATAGCCTGTAAATGCCTCCTGTGTTGCAGAACCCCAAAATCTCATTTGACAGGACCAAAATAATTTCATGAGTGGTACAAAGTCCACTCTCCTCTCCCTCAACTGTTTGGAAGATCACATTTTGAGTTGTGATATCGCACTTACTTAAAATTACTTTTTCATGTGATGTCTCTCCAAACAGTTAGCAGCAGAAAATTCTTTTTCTTCGCTTAGCATGTTTATCATGGAGTTTTTATAGGTAATCATATTTTAGGTATGGCAATGTCAGTCTGTTCACCACTTTAGTAGAGACTGAAATATCTTAACAGCTATTGGATTAATTGCCATTAAATTTTGTGCAAATATTCATGGTTCCCAGAGGATAAATCTTACTGACTTGTCCCTGTGGTTTAAATTCGTGGCTCTGAATGAAATGTCTCAATAACAATTGGATAGATTTATATGGAATTTGGTACAGATATTTGTGTTCCCCTCAGGATGAACTGTAATAACTTGGATTATCAATGACCTTTCCTCCTGCACCAACATCAGGCAAAAATATCATTTTTTCCAATACTTTTATGACAAAATACCAGCAAAACTGATGAAATTTCCATCAGCCTCAGCTGAACTTTTAGTGCTAATTAGCAAATGTTTGAATGCCAACATGCTAAACTAAGATTGTAAACAGGGTAAACATTATACCTGCTAAACATCAGTATGTTAGTATTGTCATTTTGAATATGTTAGCATGCTGACATAAGCAGCTGGCTCAAAGCACCATTGTACCTAAGAACAGCCTTTCAGAACCATTTGCATGGCTGCAGATTCTTAGTCTTTTTTTGACTTAGTTTAGTTTTAAGATGCTTACTGAACATAGTGATGTAAGTGAATACCTCCCAAAAAGTCTAATTACTTTGTCATAGTTTTTTAAAAACTCCTTTATTTCACTGTAATTCAAAAAATATATATGTAAGTTGTTGAAGGTGTCATTTTATTGTAAATGGACATCTGAAATGTTTAGTGAAAACTCATATTTTCAAAACTGTTCAGTTGAATTTTTTGGTGTTGGTGCCCAGAAAGAACTTTCCATGGCTGTTTTCTGTGTGGAACCATTAAAGGATTACAACTCATTGTGTCAAAATGTATTAAGACAAACAAATCTTCCTCATGCATGTTGCTTGCACTGCTTCAGCTATGCATGATGTTTCATGACAACCTTGCTGTGCTGACATGACAACCTGATGGACCTGCCTGGCCTGACACTTTTGTTAATGTCACTTTGGTCAACATTCATCACTCTGTTATATTACATCCTTGTGGGCGTTAGTGACTGTTCACTCTGTCTCATTCTTTTAGTGCTGTTATTCACGGCAGTGCGTCTTATAAATAACTAATAAAGACCAAAACTGTGACGCATTTATCTTAATGCTAGGTGGCATCAAGGATAGGTGTGCTGGGTTATTCCTACCTTTTGTAAGACAGCGCAATTAATCTGCTTTTTGCCAAGTTAGGAGCAAAGAGTGGACTGTGGAAAGAGACAAATGAAAAACCAAAAGGGAAAGTCATGAATTTTAAAGTGAACCCAAACCAATGAACCGACCTTGGCTACCCGTACACTTTCTTCTTCCTCTCTTTTGTGTTGAGCAGTACTTCCTTAAAAAATACAAGAAAAGAGGCACGAGTGAAGTCATTGGTTCCCGAAATAGAAAAGAAATGAGGATAGGTGATGCTAGCGTCCACTCAAGTGGGGAGATATTAGCCATATGTGATTCATTTACAACGGCATGCTTCAATTAATCTGGGGAGGGTGGCAGGCGCCAGGTTTGGGCTGCATGCCACATGAGTGAGAGAGGAAGAGTGATCTGCTGCTTGGTGAGGGATGAGCAATGAAAATAGATTCTTCCGAAGTGATACACCTTACATTATTGCTCACACCAATCTCAAGCCCTCAACTTCCCTCTCCTCTTCCTCTCTTCCTCTTTAAGCCTCTTTGTTCTCCCTTTTCATGGAATGTAAAGATGAGTCCAATAGAGGCTGAACAAGGCACTCTGATTCATCAGGCATCCCTGAAGCACCCTGAGAGGAGCTGTAATTGTCATGTAGGCGTTCACGTAGAGACACCCTCAGGATGTTTTGTGAGACTATACTCAAACTGGGGTGGCATGCTGCGGCAGTAAGTGAAAACCAAGGGGGGGGGGACCTGCGAGGGGCAAAAACCACACTGACCAAATGCCACAGATTGTTTTAAAGGGGCTATTACCTCAGCAAAACCATCTGGGACAAAAATGCTATTTAGCGAAGTCTCTTTATGTTTTTCACGACATGGTGAGCAGCACTGGAGGATCTTGTAAACAAAGGATAAAGTACTACTACTGTCATCACGTGATGGGAAAAAAACCCAGCTGCCTCATCTGCATCCGTATATCTCCAGGGCATGTAGTTGTGAGAAGTTTTATTTCAACTTGTGAGCAATAGTCCAAAAAAAGAGAAATTGAGAACATGCCAGACTTTAATACCATAATGCATTAAGTTACAGTAATGCCTGCCAATACTAATATTGTGATTGTTACAGAATAAATAATCTGAAAAAAATGTTGATGATGATGAATTAACCAGAGGAAATAAATGCATATTAAGACACAGTATAAGAATATTAAATTACGGCGCTTAAAAGGAAAAGACAAGCAATGAAATCAGTATCGTGAAGGATTAAACACTGTATCTTAGCAGTGTCTGATGGTAAAATTATATTTTTAGCTGTCTGTTTCATGAGCTGTTTCACCTGGCTTGTGATGTAAACTGGATTTATCCAAATTCCTGCCTCATGCATCGGGGGGATTTTTCACATGGAAAAGACAGGGGGAGGGCTGAAATAAATAATAAGATCCCTTTCAAACATCCACTACAATGTATGCTTTCAAACATATTGCAAGCTAAAATGTCTCTTTGCTTCCAAGGCAATTAAAACTTTCCACGAGGAATAAAGATTGGCATAATATTTAATCTGAAAGTGAAGACACAGGAGTATAGAATTAGCGTTAAAATGAAGAACAACCTCCATGCCTCATCCCTAGAGTGTGTGTGCGCTTCTCTTTTGGATAATCTAACTCGCTAAATAAAAAAATGATGATAATAATAATTATCTCCTCTTTATTTTATTCAGTGTCAAGTAAATAAGCAAGGTTTACAATTTTATCTGTCTATATGAAATTACATTATATGTACTATATTTTAATTATCTCTGATTAAAATATAGTAATTAATAAGTGTCTTAGGTCATGTGAGTGTAAATTGTTGTGAGACATTCTCTACTCAGCACTAATTTGAAATTGTGCAATAATAAATCAGCTACGGGGAGAAGCTGTCAGAGAGGAAAAGGTTCAGGGGACCATGGTGTTTTGGTTTTTCAGGGCTTAGTTAATTAGTTGGAGGGGAAAGCTGAAGATAAACATTGATTGTCATTCAAGCACAGGAAGAGGCTTTAAACAGCTGTCCACAGCTGTGAGATCAAATCATGGCGGTGGCTGGTCAGACAGAACGGTGCAGGGTTAGAGCATACTTTTTCAATATGGTATAGATCAGACTAAATGTTTTTCTTTATTTTTAAATAAGTAATTGATTTTTTATCACTATCTTTTGAAACTCTTGTTATTTTTACTACCCATTTCTCAGCTTTTGTTTACTTTAAGTCAACTGTTCTCTCTTGCTGGTCTTGTCCAACTCTAATTGTTGTTTTTTAACCATAAAACTCTGGCTCATATGAACGATTCTATAAGAAATGAACCTGAAGATTCACTGAAGCTTTAATTGACAGTGTGTGGAATATTATTAGGACACAAACAAAGAAAAGAAAACCCTGATATTCTCTCTCTTAAAGTTTAACTGATGTGTGAAGCCCCTTTTGACTAAATAGTCTCAACAACCAGTTGATTTTCACTGAAGGAACTTTTCCAGGAGCCCAGGAAAAATTTTAGGAACTTGGGTACCTTACCTGCCTTTCCAAAGGAACCAGAGAATAGATTTGGTATGGCAAATAAAAATAGTGTCCTTAATTTGGCCAAAATGATCAGAATATTTTTTTTTTACACAATACAATTTATTTACAATTAATTTATAACATTTAATATCAAATCCTTGCAAATGTCGAAACACATTTTATCTTCAATGTATAATTGTGTTTTGAAAGTTCTTATAACTGGTTTACTGGTTTTAACAAAATAGTTTAGCTCAGTAGTTTCCAAGGTCTTTTTTATTGTGACCCTTTAAATGCCAGTGATTTAATATTGCATTTCTATAAAGTTGGAGGACTCGCAAGACACACTTTTTTTTAAAAATAAATGGTTTAAATTGAAGTAGCAGAGGCCAATATATCATAACATTTATCCCCCAGTATGAGTCAATCTCCAAAAAACAGTGGATCTTACAATTCCCAATTATAATAGTATAATTCATTAGAACACCCCTGCCTCCTAAATTGCTATTACGTTCAGATTCCATGCCTCCAGTATGTAATGTAGGGTTTTCTATTAAAAAGGCCTAAACTGAGACAACCCTGATGAACTGATCAGGATTATTTTTTTCAAACTTTAAAAAAAAATAATCCAGTGGCTGCAGAAGACATTATACAACTGTTTTCTCAGGCTGAGTAGTACTATTCATGACAACTAATATGATTCCTATGTAAAATCAGTAGACTGTCCCCTTATATATTAATATTATTAAGTCCACACGGTATGTATCAAAAGAAACAATTTCACTGTGTCATTTTAATTGATCAAAAGGATCATAGGATCAATACAGATTTTACTTAATATACAGTCTTAATAAACATGTAATATAAAATGGATGTTTCCAAATACCCCCTCACGGTGGTCCTGACTCCCAGGTTGGGAACTTTTGAACTAAAGCTTATTCAGAAGTAAATGTAAACATTTTTTCTTGGTCAGCACAATAGTGTTTAGTTTAAGACTCCTTCTCCACAATATTTAGTGGTAAGACTGTCATGATCTTTGTGTTTAATTAAGTCAGTGTTATACCTTATCTATTAATGTGCAGTCTTATCTGAGGTGGTGTGATAAAGGTTGGTTTTATTTTTAGATTTATAGTGATTATTGTCTTACCTGTCACAGCTCCATTAAAAGCTGTTAAATAGTCTGACAGGACAGGAAAAATCTTATATACCTAGTCAAAACATACCTTTGCCCGCATGTGTCTGAATGACTGATAGGAGTAGTCATCATTGATCCACCATGATGAGCTCTGAATCAGGGTCTGGATATATGCTTGTTCAGACCCTGCTTTTGTAACTCGTGGATGTACAGTATTTATAAAGTTTAGCTTGGGAGGCAGGAGCGTTCCTGAGCCCCCTCACATCCATCCAGAAGACTTCCTCTTTGCTCAAGTCAGGAGGGGAAATTTAGTCCAGATGTGACTTCAAACAAAAGAAAAGCTGCAGGGAGTGGAGGTGGGATTAGGCCCATCTTTCGCGTGACCCCAAGACCTGCTCCTTCCTGGCATCTGTCTATTCTTCTCCTTTTCTGTTCTGTCTCCGATGATCTCTTGTAAGTTGCTGCTAAATGGTACCTCTTACTTTTACTCTTAAACAGCACAGCCGTTTTTAACAAGTCAGAACTGTGTCCTTTTTACTGTGGCAGTGTTACCCAACACTGTGCGTGAAATGATAACGTAATCCTTGTTCGGTTTTCAGAACGCACACACTTAAACCTTTTGAGTACTTCGCAATTTTCAGCTTTGTGTTGTATCTTTTTCTCATAAATATCTAACCAACTGTAGACAACATGCTGACACACCACTATTTCCAGGAAAAGCTTCAGTGAAAAAGAATCTGAAAATGTTTAGCTATAAAGATCAGTAATTAAACAATAGGTTTTTGGGATAGAGCAGCTGAATGAAAATTCAAGGACTTCTTTCTAGTCTTCCATAATTAAACAGGATGAAACATATTTGCATATTTTTGTTTGAAATAGCCTACAAATGTTGAGGACCTTTGTTCTGATTTGAACAATTAGGCTTGGCATGATATTGTGCTCTTGTCACTCTTACTTTTTCCTTATCTTGATTTACCCCCTATAGATATACACCATAAGGAACTATTCCCAGGAAACTGTAAAAGTCACCCTTGGAAACGATGTTGAAAATAAAGTTGATTGAAAGCGTAAATGACAGCACTTGTCCTAGCCCCAGTTTGTGTCTCTAGTGCCCTACAATTACATTTGAGACACACAGCTAAATGTCAATTTTCCAAAGAAATAATTTTTGAAGACCCCAAAAGGTTGTTTAAACATATTTTCCACTGTTCTGAAGGTATTACAAATCCTCATTCTTCTAATCATATCAAAAATAGTCTATTGGTTACACAATAAAATTTTTAACTTGTTTCCCAAGTTGTGTGTATAATCCAGCTATACCTATGTCATTGTCATAAAATATTGAAAATAAAAATCAACATATAATAATATAACTGACAGTAGTTTTTTTTATTGTTTGGTTCACATTGTAAAAATTAAGCAAGGAGCTACGATCTGCCATCCAGCTACCATCTTTGTTTAGATTAGGAACAAGACAAAGATTGTAAAGCTTTCCTATTAGTGGTAGTATTAGGCTGTAATTAGAAATAATGGTGCTTTGAGCTAAATGCTAACACATCTCAGTTTAGCTTTTGCATGTATTTGATTGTACACCAAAGCATTGTTTAAGTCCAATAGTTATCAAGAAATTAAAAGGCAAAACTGGCAACCTGCTGGTGGTTCTAGAGGAAATTTCAAGCAATTATAAAAAGTTAGTATGGTTGAACTTCTGGGACCACAAATGTGTGTACAAAATTTCAGCATAATCTATCTATCTATCTTTCTGGATCAAACTTGTTGACCGACCATTCAACAGACATTGTCATCCCTAGAGCATTGCCACCAGCATGGCTAAAAAGAGGTGCAACTTAAGAAATGTCTTTAAATCTTCTTTATAGTGCAAAAGACAGAATATCTTTTCATTCAGATGATTGTAAGAGTCTTTGAAGAAACACAGCAGTAAGTGTAGTTAAATGACTTTCTGGGTTTTTCATCAGGTATTTATTTTTCGGAAAATCAGATGCTTACTTGTGAGACTGGAATGTAATGATGATACTGAGAGGCACAAACTGGGGCTACACTTGACCATAATATACTTAAAGGGATTCACTAAACATCACAGACTGATGCTGTTAAATAAAGTAAGGACTTCCAAGGGTGGATTACTTCTTTAAACTGTTTTATTTTTCATAGCAGAGAGCAGCACGTAAGCACAAAATGACCACCATATATCTTAACAACTGCTAATCAGTTGTCTGAGGTATTACATCTCAGGAGGACAAGGATGACATGGCAGCCACATGTCAAAAACAGCAGTAATCCTCAATCCTCTCTTCCTGTCCTCTTTTAACAATTTCAAACCTCCCTATCTCTTTTTTTCTGTCTCTTGCCCCCTCTTTCTCCATATGCACTCATCCTCATGCTTCTCTCTTCCCCATCCCTCCCTCAGCAGAACTACAGGGGCTTGCTTGTTGTCAAGTCGGTGTTTTTACAGCCTGGCATTAGCACAGGTCAGCATTCAGTCAGGACCCTGCATTCACTTTGCCTCCACTGTAATTCACATGCTCATGTGTGAGTGCACTGCCTTCACTACTACTCACGAAATGACCCTTATTGAGTGTCACTGGCCTTTTGACAGCTCGACAGACCATTTTACTCCTCTTATGAAAGCAACTTGAAGCCTTACCAATAAATCTTTTATACATTTTAAATGACACATTTAACATCCCATATGACATTAGGAAGGCTCAGATGGAGCTTGTTGTATTGAGTTTTCTTACGGGACAGTCAGGGGCAATTTGTTCGACTGTAACACGGAGGGAAGGTGGGGAGGTAAGCGTTTACCCTAATTACTATTGAATAAGAAGGTTATATTTCATCATTTAGGTGATACCAAATGATGAAATAATAACCTTAAAATTTTGTGTTTGTTGTGTGGGTACTGTACTTTTTCAGTATCTGTCAATCAAGAATGAACGTAGAGGAAGAAATGAATATTGGTCTATAGGGGCTCAGGAGCTGGTGCAATCTTCTGACTCCCTCGTCTTCTTAGTTCACTCCTTAAGTAAAATATACACAGTATGCTGTTGGCTGACTAGTTTTCTCAGCTCTGAAAATGTGTTGTCTTCTGGGAGTCATGTTGTGACATTAAATGCATGTAGATTGCTAATCGACAGGGGTAAACATAATTACATTGCCTTAGAAATTAATGAACACATTGATCGCCCACTCTAAACATAATCAGCATATTTTTCTTTAAGCCACCGAACTCTCTAGTGATGGGTCTGATTATATCACAGCTTTGGCGATTTGCAATATTACTGTGGTTTCCCATAGTTAGTTCTTTGAAAGGTCTTGCCAATACTTGTGGGGAGGTTTTTAAACACTGATGTTGTTGGCACCTTTGAAGTGCCTTTCAGTGTCCAGATGTAAATTCATGCAGGGAGAAATTTGACAAGCTAATGATGTCTCCGGGGACTGGAGTGAATATAACCAAGGGATACACATATCTGCATATCTGAGTGGACTTTTTTTTCCCCTACCCTCCTTTAGAACTGTTTGGAGTCTGAACAGGAGCAGATGGACAGAGGAGGCTTTGATGTGCTCTGGGGTCATGTATATCTGCAGTGTTATCAAGGTACACAAGTGTGCAGAGTAAATATGCCACACCAAAACCTCTGGGACGGTCTCTGCGTAAGGCAGAAACGAGGAATTTCCATTTCAGGAGAGGGTGTAGACTGAAATATTTCTCTGCATTTATGCAATATAGACCTTAAATATGGACAATATATCCTCACCAAACTTAAGAGCAATGCTTCCAGAGGAAGGCACATGGCAGATATTTTACTTTTTCACCTACAGAAGATTAAAATCAATTTAATGAAGCTTTATTTTTAAAGTCATTTTTGATCGAATGCAATCAATATTTTCAGGCTATTTTACATCTAACTCCTGCTCAGTTATTTTTCTTAACAACAGTGAACAAATCAAATTAATATGTGGGGTAATGGCTTGAGCATATTTGCCTATAGGCCCCTCCTGCACCCATTTAAGTGTCTGTCATTTTATCCCCATTTGCATGCCAGAAAGAGCCATTTAATAATGCTGCACCAACCAGGAACAGAGCAAACAACTGCAAAAAATGTCCATCAAGGAGAAACTAAAAATAGGCTGTTTCCTCTAAATTCATTCAATCGACAATTCATGCCATGCACAGAAGCTTGATTTATGAAGGAATTAAATGTTGTGGACTGGGCCTGGCAATGGCAGTCCATCTCGGGGACATAGCAGCTGAAATTAAACATGAAAGGCAAACACTGAGAACAACCACATCATCTCACTGAAAGCTGATCTATTAGAAGACTTAAATGGCACATGCAATGGATGAACTGATTGGACAAAATGACACTGGTGATTTGAAAGTTTTCATGAGTTGAGTATTTGAGTGCGTCACCAGAAGTCAAAATAAAACTATTTTGCAACTGAAGGCAGAGATCAAAGACAAATGTGCACCTGCTGACCTGTGGGGATCCTGTGACTCCTGTGTGCCTTTATGACCCTGACTTTGGCTATAAACTAGAATGGAAAACACAGAACATGACAGTTTTAGTATTTCTTTAGTCAAATGGAAATTTGAAATCTCCTGTCTTGTCAGTAAATTATATTACCTTTCCTGTGTCAAGAAATATATATGATAATGATACATATGTGGCTATATTACATATTTTTCAAAATTCCAAGAAGATAAAACTGTTTTCGGAAATATTTGGAAACTGTGTTTTATCTTTAAGCTTCTGGGGGGGCATTTGCCATGGCGACTTTTGACAGACATTTGATATCCAACAATGTAAGGAGACACGCTGTCATGGACCTGTATAGCCTACGAACAATGATATAATTCATTTTCACCCCTTTTTTAACAAGCCCGCATTATGTTGACTATCAGCTGTCTGTCCCATTACAAATTTCAACATTTGGGAGGACTAATGTTATTACATTTGTATTTCACTTGGAAAGTGCAAACTAGCATGCTAGTGGAAGCTAGTCTAGCTTTGTAACAGGACATGTCAGTTGGTACCACAACTTCAGTTCCTTGGAGAACACTAATGTAGGAGGCACTATCGCTACAAGAAATAAAATAGACAACAAAAACTAATTCTATTTGGTAATTTTGATGAGGTACACGTCACAAACAAACACCAAAGATACTCAAATTTCTAAGTAAAAGTTCATTCTAAATTGAGTAAAAGCATGCAACTTTTGCCGAACAGCACCTTAGAGACAATTATCCTATTAGGATAATCGCTAAGTCTAAATGTAGCACAAGTAAAAGAACAGGCATAACGTCAGAAAATGTATTTGTTAATATCAGTTATACAGCAATATCTATTGGAAGTTACAAACATTGGCAAACATTAGCTACCATATTCAGCTACTGCCCATACCAGACCAAGTAGGCTGTAATAGCAAAACCCCTGAGTGTACTTTACTGAGTGTGGGTGCGATAAATTTAAAGTTCTATTCGTAAGCGTAAGGCTGGGATATTTGTCTTTTCAAACGTTCTTTTATTTTAGTTCCACTTTTTTTAGGTTATGTAGTTTTTGCCTGTGAGGAAGAGAGGAGGCAAAGGAGAAGAGGAAACAGCACACACACCTCAGCAACTAAATATTTTAATGGTAATCCCCTGTATAGGTGTGTGTACGCGTGCTTGTTTTTAGTCGTTAAAGAAATTGAGAGATGATGCAGAGAGATGGTGAGAAGAGCAGGACTAGATGCAGTCAATTGTGTCTGTGTGCGGACGTGTGTGCTTGAGCGGCTTGAAGTGTGTGGGCAGAGCAGCAGTGCTCTGCTGAATCAGTATTAGCTCGAAGAAGCAATGTAGTCAGATGAAATTACTTTGGCTGTCAGCGTGTTTCTAAATGCTTCAAATCACTGGAATAAAGTAGCCGACTGGAAGTAAAGACGAGACTGTGCTTTTCACTCGGGGGTAATCATGGAGCAGTAATTAAAAAAGGAAACCCTTCCGAAAAGAACTGGGGCTAGTGGTCATAAACGAAATCTTACAGGAGGCCAAAGAATATTCCGACACAGCTATAGCTAAGAACGCCATTCAGAGACACTAGTAACCCCAAGAATATATCACACAGTAACTAACTCTGGGAGTATTAAAGGAATGTGCCCTGTGGTGAATTTCCATTGAAAATGTTACTCCTGGATTTTTTGATTAAACTAATGAAAGCTCGTCTGAGCTTTCATTCAAAATAGCGTCTAGGGGTAAAGCGTAAAGAGTGTTGAGAGACAAACTATTTTCTGCAGTGTGAGGGCAGCAGGGAGGATCTGTGGCTTAAAGCCATCATGGAGCTGCTGGAGGAGATGCATTCTTTATTCTGAGGAGGGGAGGAGGGACAGAAGGGGAGAGAGAGAGAGAGAGAGAGAGAGAGAGAGAGAGGTGAGCCGAGCACACACGTCGCACTATCAGCTGAATCCATCTAAGAAAACAACTTGCATTGAGTACGGGTCTGAGCTGCGTAGACACTAAAGGCAAGTTTGAGCTCCCCACTAAGCAGCGCACTGGACGGACGCAGCTGGCCGTCATGGCCCGTGGCGGATCAGGCGGCGGACACTTAGGCGAGCGCGTCCTCACCGGCAGAGTGTGGAGGGGAAGAAGTGGACGCTGCGATCACCCCGTCTCCGCTTTCTTCGCTCCTCATGCGCTGCAGACGGTGTTGAGTTAAAGCGGAGGGGTCCGTTGTGAAGCGCCCCGGAGCTGGAAAACAAAAAAGTGCCGAGAGCGGTGCGGACGGACGCGCAGCCAAAACCTGGGGGACCCATGCAGGCAAATATGCCGTTCTGTAGATTCACCGGGTTCACGCTGCTGATCGGAACCGAATCGCAACGGCAGTACAGAACGGACCTATACCCACGGTCATACAGCAGGACCCCTTGAAGGACAGAAGCTTAAAGAAAGGGGAAAAGTTGAACGTGGTAGCGGGATTTGTAATGGATAAAGGTTCGCCAAAGGTACAGTGGATGTTTCTCAATAATCCAGGACATACTTGAAGATAAATGTAGAGGAAAAAATACAGGTTTAGCTTAGGCCTAAGTAGTATATCAATCGACTACTTTTCTAATTAAATTCGGAATGAAATTTATAAAATATGCACCTTATCTTAACCAAGTCCTACAAAACATCCATCCACAAATATGTTTTCATATATGTAACTTATAGTCCCAAGCATTCTGCAGGTAAAAATAGTCTTAAACTGATATTGATTTGCCAATTCCCAGTGACTTTGAAAGATTAATTAAAATTTTTGGCCAATTTATTTGTAGGTTAATTAGTTAGGTATTTCATTCCGTTAAAGATTACAGAACTACAAAGCGCACCGCTCCACATTTTTCACCACGGAGAAAACCTGACTTTTTCTTTGAGAGAGGCTTTCACTCTCAGTGCACTGCACGGTTTTCAATTCCCCCTTTGAAATAATTCATTCAAATGAACACCGCTCACTGGGCAGGCTTTGAAGTATACCTGATCCGCCTCTTCTCGCCTCTTAAATACTCTATCCATTTTTAACTTTTAATTTGCGTTTCTGTCGCTAAATCCAGTTCTAATCGGATTGTCATGGCCACATATCACACCGTTCATCTGGCGGTGAGAAACTGTGCTCCCTCAGCTAGAAATTAAATAAAATATAAAGAAAAAAGTATTTCAATCACTTTCCGTCCTCGATCTATCCATGTCGAGAGTTTACCAGGTTCGGTGTTGACAAAGTAACCACTGACTTGATATCTTGATCCTTTTTACGGTTATTATTGGGATTCTCAGTGACATTTTATTTTTGCAGCTATAATAATCTTGATGCTGCTGCCTTCTGCTGTTGATTCTGCTCCTGTGGCAGCACATTTTATCACCTCATGTGGTTGCTTATTCCCCCCAAGCTTATTTGATTAAATCTAGCTCTTTTGATTTAGAAAAATAGATCACAGATGTGTGTCAAAGGAGTGTTTCTCCATTTATGCCACAAAGAGACCATGTAGGCTCCATCTAGTCAACAAACAACATGGAATTTTAAGAAGCATGCATGCAAACAGATACATTTCCCTTTTTTAAAAACTTTTTTATTTTATCATCTTGTTCTTTACTTCACAAAATATAGTCTGCCATGGATGCCAGACATTGCACATCTGAAATGTAGCTAAAAGATATAACAAGAATTCTATTTCTTTTTGGAATTACACCGATCAACCACAACATTTAAACCAGCTACCTGTTTTAATGTTTTGGCTAATGGTGTACATATACAGTAAACATATATAGAAAATATACAGTATATATGTACTGTATATATAGACCTTTCAGCCAAAACATCAAAACCATTTACTGGTTTTAATTTTGCGGCTGATCGGTGTATGTTGTTCATTGGTTCACTGTTTTTGACAAACCATGCAGGACGCCTTGATCCATGCTCATGTCTGTTCCTGTGTTTAAAATTGAACACATCGTTCCCATTATTGTGTGTCATCCAACAATGACTCAGGGAGGAGCTTCAGTTAAGATGAAAGCTACCAATAACAACCCGTATCTTTCAATCATGTGGGGGAAGAGGGGGAAAAAATGTTTGATGGGTCATAAAACCTGGAATAATGGATCTAGGGTTCTACTGTAATCCAGTGGCCTTGTGCTTTACTACAAGCCTCTCCATGCTGAAAAATAGCCTGTATTGATCATTTATCGCAGGTGAAGGAACTAAATTATTTTCCAATTCCATTTCATTTGACAGCTTGTGTATGTCACTCTAGCAAAGAGGAGGAGCTGATATGCAGGGTCTCTATTCCTTGACTGTCTTTTCTTTGTTTTGTAATGCCACTCTTCACAGTTTTAAATCTTGAGTTTGATTATTGTGTGTTCTGGCAGACACATGATAACAAACTCCTCCTTAGGCCACCAGCAAAACAATTGGCTCTGTTTAGTGTAAGCAATTGTTTGTTTACTCATGTACCTCTGCCCACAAGACAGTCGTAACTTGTTTTCTGTTCTATTTTTTCCATTAAATATCTTGTGCATCCATGTTGGCACAAAAAGAGCTGAAGTATTATTAGCCTTATCTCTTTTTAGCATGTTTTTCATTAGGAACATTGATGTTGCTCAGAACCTCTGTGAATCTATGAGTATGTGCCCTTGTAGTGGTCTATTCCCTCCTTTGATAGAGCAGAAGGGATAAAAGCCTTCTTTATGTCTGTGAAACCGGATGTGCAAAGAGCTGCTCTGAATATTTATCAGTCGGTTTGACTCTTTTTTAAATAGCCATTGCATAATTTGACATTAGCAGTGAACGATATGTTTTGTGACTGTCTTTCTGTGTGGGAGAGAAGGAAAGTGAGAGAAAAGGAGAGACTATTGGTATGTGTGTGCATGTTTGTATGTCAAATAAAGAGACAGAGAAAGAAAGGGAAAAGAGCGGCCCTTTTTTTCCAAGAACATGCCACCCCTGAAAATACTAATCTAGCATTTCTTTGTTTTCTCCCAGGTCTCTGGATCGAAATGTCACCCCCCTTGGACTCTGCCCCAGTCGGGGACCAGCAGTGTGTGACGGACAGGCGAGTGGAGCCTGTGGTGGCTGTCTACTGCGTGGCCTCAAATTGTTCCTGGCTGAGCTCTGCTTGGAGCAACGAGTGAAGAGTCCTGCTATGGTCTGATGTCTCAGCATGGATGGAGTCAGTCAGAGGACTGGCCACCACTAATGAGACCATCGCTCTTCAGCTGAGGACTAGCATTTACAGGATTATTCCCACAGTTTCCTGCTCCTTTCCCAGCTAACAGCATCATTACTTAACTCTCCTAGTTGGACTTTTCTTGAGTCTAGTTTTTGCAGGATATATACGTCATTGCCTTTCTGATTTTCATTTTTGTTTTTTTCCATCCCAGCTCAATTTATTGTTGGTTTCCATTTTCCAATTTTTCTTTTCCACTATGGAGTGTCTGGCTGGACCCTGGAATAAAGATTGGGTTTCATTCTTGCAATTTTGGTTGACTGTCATCTTAAGCCTCCAAATGCAATTCAGCCCGGGTGCCTCTTGCCCGAAAGAGTGTCGTTGTGACAAATTGTTTGTGTACTGCAATGAACGCAGCCTGACATCAGTGCCTCTGGGGATACAGGAGGGCCACAAGGTCCTCTACCTACATAACAACCAGATCAACAGTGCTGGCTTCCCTGTGGAACTTCACAATCTGGCCTCTGTGGAGACTGTCTTTCTCTACGGCAACCAGTTGGACGAGTTCCCCGTCAATCTGCCCAAAAACACCAAGGTCTTGCATCTCCAGGAGAACAATATCCAAACGATTTCCAAGGCAGCCCTGGCCCAGTTGACTCAGTTAGAGGAACTGCATCTTGATGATAACTCCATCTCCACAGTGGGGGTGGAAGAAGGAGCCTTTAGGGAGGCGGTAAGCCTCAAACTCCTCTTCCTTACTAAGAACCATTTAAGCAGCGTTCCCATTGGCCTTCCTGAGGACCTGAAGGAGCTGCGGTTGGATGAGAACCGGATTGCTGTAATTGCAGAGGAGGCCTTCCAGAATGTGACACGCCTGCAGCGCCTCCTGCTGGACGGGAACCTGCTGACGGATGAGGGCATTGCGCCAGGGACCTTTCAGGACCTAGCCAACCTCCGCGAGCTGGCCCTGGCCCGCAATTCACTCACCTTCCCCCCTCCCCTCCTACCCAGTGAGTCATTGGTCAAACTCAACTTGCAAGAGAACCAGATTGACCAGATCCCTGTGGCAGCCTTCGCTGGCCTTAACAGGCTGGAAAAACTGGATATCTCCAGCAACCAGCTTCAGACTCTAACACAGGGTGTGTTTGATGCCCTGTCAAGCTTAAGGCATCTCATTGTGCGTAATAACCCCTGGCGCTGTGACTGTGCAGTGAAATGGGTGGTGGTGTGGCTCAAGTCTTTGCCTTCCTCCATCAATGCCCGAGGGTTTGTGTGCCTAAGTCCAGACAAGGTGCGTGGCATGGCAATCAGAGAGCTCACGCTGGATATTATTGAGTGCCCGGTTGATGCCGATCAGCTACCCTGGCCCACCCTCCGCTCTACACCCCCTACCCCACCCACCACCACCCGTATCATCACCATGATCTCCACCAACATCACCACATTCATCCCTTCCTATTTCGACTCACCCTCCCCTCCCTTACCCCCAATCCATAATAACCCTCCTGGGCCCCTGCCTCCGTATGAGGACCCCCTTCAGATCTCCTTCAATGTGGTCAACTCTACCAATATCGAGGTGAGCTGGGATTCCTATTTCACCGTCACAGCCTACAAGGTAACTTGGGTCAAAAGGGGACAAACCCAAATAAATGAGGGAATGCGGGAGCGGACGGTGACTGGGGGCCAGCGTCATATCAGCCTCACCAACCTGGAGCCCCGGTCTGTGTATCGGATCTGCGTGCACGTGCTGGACACCCTTAACTCCTACAGGCCTGGAGAGGATACTATATGCTCAGAGGCCCGGACCAAGCCTGCCTTGTCTACTAAGCCTCCTGGCAATGACCAAGCTCCTCAGGAAAGCATCAACTCTGCACTGTTAATGGCTGGGATCATAGGCGGGGCAGTTCTTATCATCCTGGTAACACTGCTCAGCCTGTTCTGCTGGCATATGCACAGGAAGAGCCGGTCATCTTCGACCAAGTGGAAATACAACCGAGGCAGGAGAAAAGACGACTACTGTGAGGCTGGAACCAAGAAGGATAACTCCATTCTGGAGATGACTGAGACCAGTTTCCAGATAGTGGCGCTGAACAATGAGCAGCTTCTCAAGGGAGATTTTCGCATTCAGCCCATCTACACACCCAATGGGGGCATTGGATTTAGAGACTGTCACCTCAGTAACAACAGTATAGCCTACTGCAAGAGCAGCAACGTGCCCAGTACAGAGTTCTGTCACACGTGATGCAGCAACAAACAGTACAGTGGCATTCACACATACATTCACACAAACCAGACACACTTAACAATACTTGCATAAATACACACACATACACCGTTTGTGTAGACAATAAAAAATATAAAAATTCTAGTGAAATATAACTATACTATATATATTTCCAAGTTCTGTCTACAATGTAATTTATACTGTGGATAATAATGTGGGATTCTCTGCTATCTTTTTTATTGTTAGAAAAAGAGATAAAAGTGTTTCTTTTTTTATAATCAGCAGGGTTTTGAAAGTTGTTTTCATGGTTAGTACTGTACATGAACATGGATTTGTACAATCACAGCGCCATGGGTGTAGCTTCTGATGAATGCTGTTAGCCTTGGAAACATTGGGGCGCTTAGAGGGCTGAGATCCTTTGCTAACCACAGAAGCAAAATATGGCCTTTTAGCGCTTAAACACACTGCAAACACTCCCCAGTACAACAGAACAGCGGTAACGACAACACAGCACAGGGGAAATCCAAACACTGCTGATTAGAGCAATGTGGAAATAAAGCACTGGTTTCATTGGTGGCATGTTGTAAAAAAGAACTGAGGTGCACTTTCTTATTAATGGAAGCCAGGCAGGAAATGAGCAGAGGTGGTGATCACATGTAAGGAATTGTGGCTCATTGTGTAGGGAGAATGTCATTTCTTGCTGTTGGAAAGCCTGGATTGAGATTTCCCAAAAGCGCCTTAACACTAAAAGTATCTTTGTTCTGTTGGTTTACAGTAGATCAAAGGTGGACTTAGTCAACAGACGCTTTTGGAAAACTCTGGAAAAGAATGTGTCATTTTGTTTTTCCAGTAAGGAGGTGCAGTTATAAACATGAGTTTAAAAGGCAACAAAGGATTATTGACCCTCAAGAGGCACATGGATGTGCTGAGAAAAGCAGATCCTTTTCAAAGAAATTCCCTAATTTGTTCTGCTTCTTTTTTGCCTGATTTCCCTGTTTTGGCAAGTGAGACCACAAGGGGGCAGTTTCCCTCAGCGTCATATGTTGGACAGTGGAACAGAGGGCAAGACAGAGAGATCACTTTACCTCCACCATTCCCCTGAAGTCAATTACCCAGACGACATTACTCATGCCCAAACAGCATTGTTTAGAGTATTATTGCTCATTGAGCTACCTGATGATGTGGAATAATTTAAAACTAATGGTGTTTTCTGTGTTTGTGTCTAAATTATATGGATTTTTACCATTGTGATCCATCATGGTGGGAGGTCCCTGTTCCTCCATGTGTGTGTGTGGAGAGCATGATGAATTTTGAGAAGACACACACATAATGTCAATTATAAACCCACTTATTTCACCCCCTGTCCCAGTGTTCATTAGGCTTTTTGATTAATTAAGAAGTTACAGCAATAAGACGCTCCGCCCGTGATCCTCACAGTGCACACTTGTGACTGAGCAGTTTGTCTCGTATCTCATCATTTATCCTTTTGTCTACACTTATGAGACTGTCTACTTCATTTATGGTTTGCACACCTGAACAATGCACCTGCTCAATTCACAAACTTAGTTTCTGCAATGATGATAGCTACCCTATTCCCTTCTCATTCTATGTCTTTCTATCCTTGTCCGTCTCCCTGTCTCGCTGTCTCCCTGTCTGTCTTTACATCTCTTATCCCTGCATGGGCTCAGTTAAAACAGTTTTCCTGCCCTTCAGCTCATGAGCTGTGGCGGCAGCTCGTTGCATGTGAGAAGCCAGTGAGAGGTCTTCATTATGCAGTTCTTAAGAAGACTTTATTTGATTTGACAAGATTTTATTTTGCGGGGGCCAAGCTCAAAGAATTCCCACCGCTGACCCTTCCACGCCCCCTCTTTCTTTTCCCCCTCTCCTCATAATCCTCAACCAAAAAAGGGAGAAAAATATGTAGACCTTATTTTCACTTGGCTGCATGGAGCTCACGCTGGGAGAGAGTGTGTTAACTCTTTGTGCGGCACGCAGATTCGGCTGCTTGAACATACACAGCAGAGAATCAACACAAACTAGACCAAACTGTTTAGTACACCAACAGTAAAATTATTTTTAAGGGCTTGTTCTTGAGGTTTCCAGAGTGTCAAGATTATTTCTGAGAAGATTTGACTCAGAAGTCGGAGTATCTCAAAAGTAACTGCATTTACTTTAATTCCAACTCAGATTATGATCATATGGACTTTAATTTTGGGTGATGCACAGACATACACAGCCCCTATGTATAAATTCTGATTAAATGAGCCAATAATCTGAACATTAACAAAAACAGTAAATTATTGAAATAATCTGTTTTAACATTTTCATATTATGTATTAAAGTCTTGTTAGTAATAATACGAATGACTTATTTTTTACCCATTTGTTTGAATGTCAATTCTGTAACAATTTTTTCAAGGCAAATGGCAATATCTTGAAAAAACAAACATCTAAAGCAATAGTTTGACATTTTCAGAAATACTTATTTTTATTGATGGGACTTAGATGAGAAAAATGAATTTAGAACTGATAGCACTCTCATGTCTGTATGCTAAATGTGAAACTAACACTACCAACCATAGCATAAAGACTAGAAATAGAAGGAAACAGCTAGCCTTGCTCTTTCCAAAGGTAAGAAAATGTGCTATAAAACCATGTGTCAGTTTTACACTTGTGTTTTGCACATGTTGGTAGATGGATTGTTTAACTTTTGGACAGAGCCCGGGTAGCTAAACTAGCTGTCTCCTGGCTTACAGCTCCTCATATTTACCATACAGACATGAAAGTGGTATCAATTTTCTCATAACTCTTGGCAAAAAGTGAATAAGCGTTTTTTACAAAATGTCAAACTGTTTCTTTAAGTGAAAAAAAATCATCAATTGATTTGCATTGAAACAAAATTAATAACTGTAAAGATTTCATTCCCCTGCCAAATGACATACATTGTTTTGAGTAAAGTCTTGTTTTGAGTAAAATAAGGTTTTAAGACTAAAATACTTTAATACATGACTTGTTCAGATGGATTTTTTTAATGAGAAAAAAGATAGATCTTCTGTGGTTATTAAAGCATCTCCACTTTTTATTTTACTCTTTCTCTACTGACATCCACATATCAGTAGCCTACACCCAATACACAGATGCACCAGGTTGCCCTGACCTGTGCTTTTATCTATCCTGCTTAACAATCATGAAACTAACTGACCGAGCAAGTGACTACCGACAGTTCATCATGTGTAGTTTGCTACATGCTGCACCAGCTGTCCATAATCCCATGCAGAAACACTTGAACATTTTACATCAGATATTGTTTAAAATGTTTTGTTTTTTGTTTTTTGTGGGGTTTTTTTCTGTCATAGATGAAAGCCCTATCTTCAGTCACAGGCTGACAAGTCAGGTCAAACTATTGCAACATATAGTATCTCCCCTGTCTGTGAATGTGTAACGGAGACAGATATTTGCCTTACCTATTATGCAGAACTGAATGATTAGCTAGAGAGAGTTTTAAGTGGGAGGAGGAAAAGGAGCGGAAGATGAGACACAAATAGACAGGAGAACAGAAAGCACATTTCTCCAACAGATTGCAGCCAGGGCAGCAACAATAACAGTATTAACAGGGAGAACAACACTAAGCATGACACACACAGTAGCTAATGAGAGACTGTTCATCCATAGTGCCAGACCTTAAGCAGTGCATGGATAATGATTCAACCAAGTATGGGAAGGAGCTTTGGTGGTTGCTTTGCAGCGTACATTACTCTTAATTTTCTACTTGCTTGATGAAAGAACGCAGCTGCAGTGCCGTGACCAGTGGAATTACACAAAATGTATTACAAACTGCTAATGTTAGTTTATTACACTTTCAGGGTGCCGAGAAGTAATTTCCTTTAAAGCTCACTGATTCCCATTGTAATAATTATGTTTAATCACTTAGAGGTCAATTCAGACAAAACAGATGAGAGGTTGAAACTAAATACATTTAAAGTCATCTTTACTTCCTGTAGGCAAAACTTTCACTGCAAATAGCAAATTAGCCAGTGTCATTCTTTCAAGGATTTTTGCATGTACTGTATTTAGCTTTGTAGCCTTTCATGTTAGTCATACCACATTTTGGACTTTAATGTATTTATTCAAGCAGTCACCCAGTGGAAGTTGAGCTACAGTATGAGCAACCATACAGAAAGGTTCTCATATGGTTTAGAGAAAGTAGGCTGGAAATTTACAGTGCATGTAAAACAGCTATGTTGGGATACTTTGCCATCCTGGCTTCTCATCGAGATATTCGCAGTGTTAGCCATCCACACTAAGACGTTTTCTTAGGAACCAAAGTTAAATTTCTGTTCTCATGATGAAATATTGATGTTGTTCCATGTATGTGCCTTGAGGTTGAACTTACAATGTGAAGTCCTTCAAACCTTTAAATGTTTTTGCACAAACTGTAAATACTTAAGTGAAGCTTTTTGAAAATAAAAGAGCCATTGGATTTGACTGATTACTCCTTTACTATTTTAAAAAACCTATCCCCTTTATTTAACAAAGAAATTATAGTTTGACCCAATACTCTATATCTTTGTTCTTTGCTCTGATGAATGATCTGACATTCTTTGTCTTTTAAATTAATTTTGTGTGTTGGCATAAGCTGTCAACCTATCTAAGGAGAGAGTTTGTACAGAAACATGGGCCTACCTAAATCTATTTTGGGTCAGACACTGGTAATTCTGGGTCAAAGATTTTGCTGCACCACATCATTCCAAGTTATCCTCTTATTTCTACACGGGAAGCTTGAGACATCTTAGTGTAGCCACTGCAGCTTAGTGTTCAGTTGGGGAAAATCCAGGATACTCTTTCAATCTACATGTATGGCACAACTAAATCCCAGAATGGGCTTTTTTTCCAAATCCTTGCATTCTACCAAAGTCCAACTTTTTTACCTCCCCATGACCACATCCCAATGTTGCCTTTGCCACCTCAAGCCCGCTTAAAAACCCACACTAGCCCAGTCTTAATTCACTATGACAATTAACCATGTACTCAGCTGAAACACAACAATGAAAAACTAGTATTTTTCTCAAAATCCCCAAATGTAAACATGTGATGTGTTATTGCAGAATTGTAGGCTTTTTGTGGAGGGAAAGTGGGTGAAGAGAACTGTGGCTTTGGCACTAAAAATCATCTACTTTGCTATTCTCCACTCCTTGTGTGTTGTGTAACCAGTACCATGAAAGATTCAGAATATGATCTCACCCATGTGCATCCATCAGGATTGGGTAAGTCCATTACTCAGTTTGTGTGTAACATTTTTCCCAATGATTCACACAACTTTTTTGCACCATTAAAAGTTGTGAAATGTCTATAAAGACTTTAGTTTAATTTGCTGATAGAAAATATCTGTAACGGTGTCTAGTCAACAGCAATCAACTATGCAAACAGGAAACCAGTGTAGCATCACAAGCTGTAGAATAACATCCAAAAGGGGCAAACAATACACATAAACTTACCCACTAATCTTGTAAATGTAGGTATTACATTGTTTTATTTTTAAATGCATACATGGAGAAATATGCTTGTTTCAAACTTAGTATTCATGCAGTTTTGGAAGAGTGGAAAATATCCAATTAAGATAACCTTGCTTAAATGATTAGGTCATTGTGGGTTTTTGTTTTTGTTTTCTTTGTGAAATATAACCAAAATATTTCCAGTTTTCATCATAATTAAACAGAATTTTATCCAATGTAAGGTCAGATGTCTCAGCCATATTTCATGTTAGCCCCTTTACTGTTCAATTTAAATGTGTCACATTAGCAAGTTTACGTTAGTTTTGTCAGTTAGCTCTAGAGCAGTTCCATCTGGTAGGAGACATAAATATTTAGTAACAGCCAGAGGTGCAAAGTAACTAAGTACATTTACGTTACTTTTGTACTTCAGTTCAAATTTGAGCTACTTGAGTCCATTTTATACTACTGTATACTTATACTCCAATACATTCAAGTTCGAAATATCTTACTTAAGGTGCACTACATTTCTTTGACAGCTAAAGTTACTCTTTACAAATTAAAATTTTGCATACAAAACATGGGATGCACTAGGATAGATTAAACTTCCTTTTGTATATGTGTATATACATATGTATATATATATATACATATATACATATGTATGTTTTTTTGTAAAGGATCTGAATATTTCCTCCACCACAGGTAACAACATCTTGATATCTCGATGTAAGTAGTAGCTGGTGTGGTGCAACCTGTTTTATGTTAGTGATGTTTATAAATATACTGAGTAAACAATTAAGTGTAGTCAGGCCACTAAGTTAAGTGTATTAACACAAACAGAATCACTGCAGTGTTCTCTATTACAATTTGTGTCCTGACGTGTGGATGTTGTGATTCATTTCAAAGAAAGTGGTTGTGTTTGTCATTTTCCATACGGCAGGAACTAATGAAATGTGGATTTCTGCCTTTGAAATGTTCACTGAACAGGTGTTAGCTTTAATTAGCTGTTTTTTTAATCTTTCTCTGTCAAAAGGATGAATTTTGAAGCAATCTTTTTCCAGGTATCACAAACATTGACATCTGGTAGACTTAATTTTGAACTGGCTGGTTTAAAGCTGTGTTCTGTTGTTATTCCCATTTTTCATTGCCCTCAGTAGCCTTTAATTAAAGACTAAATGCCAGTGAGGCCTTTGCCTCTTTCACAGTATGTCAGGCTAATGTGTGGCAGGATGGGTCACTGGATTTCTGCCCATTTGCCAAGAGTGAATGCCATGAACATTAAGTAAAAGCCAACTAAATCAATTTAAGATCACCTTCCTCTACTTGATTATGTTAAAAAGTAAAAGAACTGAAAATTGGTCAAAACAATAAACATGCTTTGCTTTTATTCCTGTGTGAAGGTGAAAGAAAAGAGCCTTGCAAGTTCAGCTTTTTTTTTCTTGAGTACTGCTGTTGGCTGAAGGTGTTTACTCTGTTCGATGCTAGTCATTAAAATTTGATGTTATGACTTTTAAAGAGACCAAAACACACCACAGAATCTATAGGAATTCATCTTAAAGCATTTAAACATTTAACACAAGGGATATTTTAGGCAAGCATCGATGAGGGGACTAGTTTGAGATGCAAATTAAATTTTTCCTCCCAATTTTAGATTACTGAGCTGAAGATTACCATGTGAGGGGAAAATGCAGAATTCTTGCTCATTTCAGCAGCAAAGAAATTTTGAGATAAGCATGTATTTTCTGTACGAAAATGAATACTTTGAATCCAACCTGACAAGTCTTTAGTGTTTTCAAGGAGACTTGCTTTTCAAATAGGAAAACCACAGCACTTTCTTTAAAAATGTACACATAAACACTGTTTTCTTCCCTTTTACAACTTATGAAAAGTGACTAAAGTCCTAATTGGTGACAAAATGAGTTTTACACTGAAATTGTTGTCTATCTGCTTGAAATCCTCTCAGGCCTAGGAGGCATTTACAGATGTCAACACAATAAAAGCAATCCCTGCTGTATAGAGTATGATGCAACCCACTTACACAGTCCTGCAACAAACACTACAAATGTGAAGCCTGCAATGGTCAGTTTGATTTACTGTGTCCCAAAGGCACTGATACAACTGTCTGTCCACTGATTTTCTTGTATTGGGTTGCAGTGTATTCTAAGGAAGGGATTTGACACTGTGGTTCCACCTCAGAAAAAATCAAGACAACTGTGTCCCCCTTACATCAGCCCACTCGACACCGCATCCATCAGTGGATTACATACTGAACAAAACTTAAAACATGAAAATTCTCAGGCAAGGTCTGGACATTTATTCACAATGACATCCTCAGATAGTGCAAGTCACAGTGATTAGAGGAATATGACTTGAATTATGATGGAAATTGCTGCAATTGGGTACATTACCTATCTTCACTTGACTGACAAACTACATTGTGCAAAATGATGGAAATTGCTGCAATTGGGTACATTACCTATCTTCACTTGACTGACAAACTACATTGTGCAAATGTTTTAGGGGAACCCAGGGAGGTACATATATTTATTATTTTCCACATATGCTTAGGATTTATGCTTTAAGAAGACTGTGTGAATTAAATTGCTGTCCTTGTGTTAACAACACACTCTCTACTTCCTGCAATATAAGACTGACTGAGATAATAGAGTGAGGTGTAGCAGTGGTGGAAGAAGTATTCAGATCTTTTAAAGAATAACCTGACAGTTTAAAAACACTCAAGTCCAGCATTCAAAATCTTACTTAAGTAAAAGTACAGAAGTACTATCAGCTAAATGTATATAAAAAATCAAGTAAAAGTACTGGTATTTTACTTTTCTAGTTAGGCTAGTGAGGCTAATTTTAACTACTTTACATAATGTTAAACCTGTGTTTTGTGTGTAAAAAATACAATATTTCCCTCTAAAGTTTAGTGGAGTAGTAGTATAAATTAGCATAAAATGAAAATACTCAAGTAAAGTACAAGTACTCAAAATTGTATTTAAGTAAATGTACCTAGTTACATTCCACTGAAGTGTAGTAAGTTAGCTTGGACATCATACAATAAAAACAGTCTGGTTTACTACAAAATACATCTTGATTCTCTTAAAAAGCCAGTCTTCTAAATGCGCACCCATTTGGTCTACATTACATATACATTATAAATTCCCTTATTATAAATGTACCTGGTGCATGTCATGCTTGGTGCTATGAGCTAAGTCATCAAGAGAAATCACCGACCAGACTGTTACAATGTATGGATATCAAACTGTTACAATGGACAGATTTTTTAAAGTGTAATATTGCATATTTTACCTTATCTGCCCAAATAGGTCTTAATTATTTGCATTCATAACTGAGTGGTACAGTGGCTGAGCAGACTCAGTTCATCTGTTGCATAAACTATCAAGTGGCCCAAGCTGTTTCACTTGTTTTTCAAACTAACAATGTATACATCTTGACTGTCTCTGAAACTTTTTCTTTGGTGTAAAACCCAGCTTTAGTTGTTTATACATGAAGTTACACAAAAAGAACCTTGTGCATATTTGTATGCTAATTGGTGATTTCCCTGTCTAGCATATATTGCCTTTGAGAGCCTGTTATCATGGGAAAGGGGATTTCTACAGACACATCAATGTAGACAAATAATTTGTATGGATCTAAACAACACTTCCTCGTTGTCTGTTTTTCTGTGATTGAAAGGAAATGTGCTTCCACTAACAGCTACTTGAATTTTCAAACATATGCAATATTAATGTTGTAGAAGGGGGAGATGGGTGAGATGCTTAACAGAGAGGATGTTTACGCATGCACAAAAACGGAGAAAGGCTGAAATGCTCAAAATTACTTCACATTTACAATAAGTTCATGGCTCCAGTGGTAAGTTGTTGTTCTTGATGAAAAGTAATTTGTGGCTGAACTAAATATGAACTGAGCATTTTAAATAATTAAAACACCACCTGTAAGGGAAACGTAGAGCTAATTCCCCAGTAGCAGGCCATATTAAAGTTTAACTTTCTCCCCTGGACCACATGGAGCATGGTAGCACCTCCATATGTTGGGCCTGTGGGTCAGAGGAGTCACAATTCCAGGTGGGACAGAGCAGCTGTGACCTAGAGTGAAACTCACTGGCCATAATGAATGAAGACGGTGATGAGTAGTGAAGGCGAAAGGCTCATGGCTTTTTGGAGGTGACCAGTAGGAAACTCAGAAAATGGGTTCTCTTTTTTTATTTTCATGTTCAATACAAGTTCAGAGTGTGCATTGAAGAGTTATTGGCAGTGTTGAATTATCACTAAAACTAGAGATAAATAATTTGCTTGTTTCAGTGCTTTTTGTCCTAATGTACACATTAAATAAGGTTGAAGAGTAAAATGATAACTACTAGGGACATGATGAACCGCTGAACACATAATGTATTTTTTGGGATGTCATACGAAAAAAATTAATCTCAAAACAAGACCTTATGGGATGTATTTATGACACTGACAATAACTTGCTCATTGAGGGTCAAGTTATCCAAATATGAGTTATGAGGAACCTTGACAAAAGAAAATGAAGTCTGCACACTGTAAAAATGCCAGTTTATATTCTTTGGCATAAATAACTATATGGTTATAACTCAGAAAAACAAAAAATTCAGCATTTAAAGAAAAAACTGAAGTTAGATTAACAGGCCACGCTAGTGTTGTGCTGTGGATGGCACGGCAAATGTCGAAGTCTATATCTATTCGCTATGTTTACTTTCTAACTGACTCCTCTACACTGTCAAATTTTATAAATTTTGTATTGTGTTACATTAACTCTGTTTTTTATTGTTAATTCAGTGTAATTAGTAACATTTCTAGTCAGTTCGACTTTAATTGTCTAGATCTTCTTTTCAGAACTGATAATCAAGAGTCTTGTAACTTAAAATAAAATGACTAAATGTCTCGCTAATCGTTCACCTAACTCATCAGATTAAATTCCTAAGAAATATTGTTAGCTAATGCGTGCACTTCCGATTATTTATTGTATTTGGGTAAAAAAAATCACCTGGAAGCCTTCTTTTTTCTAATTTGAAGAAAATTACATGTTGGAGGCTTGTTATTTAGGGTTTTAGACATGTGTCTCAGAAGGTTTACATGGCAGTTTTGTTTATTAAATGTTCAAAAAAATGCTTTTCAAATGTTTTATGAGGAAGAAAACGTATTCAACACATTTTTCAGACCTCTAGGATACACATGATAAGTTGTGTTGAGAAACTGTAAATGTAAGCATGACTTTTGTTTGTTTACAAGAAAACTTCACAGGGCACTTTTTGCAAAAATGAAAAATTTAATTTGTGACATTGTAAAATTAAATTATAAGCTAAATAATGACTTAACAATTTAATGAGACAAAATAAGAAATTAAGTTAAATTGTCCAATCTAAAATTAAATTGAGATATTTTGCCATGAGATTTTAGTTTTCTCAACTTCAGAGCAGTCAAGTGATGCAGGATAAGGAATGCTTTCAGCTCAAGTTTCCATTGTTTCAGAATCTCTTTCAGAATCATGCAACTGTAATCTCAGAGTGTGTGAGGACTGTCCTGAGTCATGAACTCCTTGTTCACAGCTGCTTTCGTCGGGCTAATGTCATAAATACAAACTTCAGCAAAAGTAAAGTCTGTGGTACTGCAGGCCCAGAAACAGGGCTTTTATGAGCAAAACGTATCGGAAAGGCTGCTGATTGTTTGTTTGTTGTCTGGCAAACATTGCCAGCCAATGTAACACTAGAAAATAGCTTTGATGTGCACTCATTTATAGTCAGAGTGAAATTAGAATTAATTTAGCTAAAAAATCAGTATATCTTTGGTAATTGCTTTGACTTATTTTGTTATTTGGTCCAAATTGAACCAAAAAGAAGAAATTTAAGGATAATTTATTTTTTGCCATGATAGCGCTCCCAACATTAGTGTTCTCCAAGGGCTGTGAATTGTGACTGACAATACTGGTATGCGTAATTTGATTTGCGCAATATCTGTGCCAGGTGCACTAAAATAGTTTAATACATCACTTTACTTCCAACAGCCAAACTGTCAGCAGATGTTGTTAGCCAGTGCTTTGTCTCATCGCTGATTTGAGCACTCCTACTTCACTTTGAAGTAGGAGGAGAAGTAGGAGAGACTGTGTGTTAGCTGCCCCTTTCTGTGAATTTAATTATACTGTGGCTACAGGATTCTACATGTTCCCATGAGTTTTGACAGTCTGGTCATTTGCCACAATTGGATCCTGTTCTGAAAAATTTAACAATGTGCACAATAGCAGCAATATAATTATTGCTTACACTTCTTTACACAGAAAGTGAAAAGAATTCAGATTTCAGTTTGACTATAATTTATTTCCTGAATGAAACTGTAGAGAAGTCATGTCTTAACTCACACTTATGTCCACATTTTATTCATTTTAATCCTAAATCCCATGCTTATAATCATGTTGATTTTACTCTTGTGGAAGATTATTATTCTAACATGCTAACCTAATGGCAAAAGTAGTGCAATATCTGTATAATAATTAAAGAATATTAACTTTGTTCATTTCCTGTCATGTAGGCTGATTATAGTTGTTTCATATAAGCTCCAAACTCTTGACATTGTTTTAACAGAATCATAGAACAGCAGGAATATGTGTATGTGTTTGGTATCTACAGTGTGTGTTTTTACCACAGGAAAATTATAAAGTCTTTTAGTTCTGTCCTTGGCTGCAGGAAATTAACAGGAAATGTACTATCACTGTTCCTCCTACTCTCCAACTACCTGCTGACAACCTAAAAGTGTTGTTTTTGAGACTATTTTTTGACTTCTGAAAATTCAAGTGTCTGCCTCATTCTCTATAACTCCTGTTTCCAGTTTCATGTCTTCTTGCTGAACCTGTACTGCTTTCTCTCAGAAGGAACAAATTCTTGCGGTCCCAAACAAATATTTTTCCGTCTAAATTGGGAGCTCATTAGAGTCTCACACATCCACTGAGAGCACGGAAAACCGAGACACTATGAATTGATTTTATCTATAGCTGGACCGTAAAAGCCGAGTGCATTAGCATTAGAGAAGATGAACATCGCATTTGAGATCAACAGAGGGGTGAGAGTGGTGTTGAATTAAACAGACATGTTTAACAAGCTGTTAACAACTCTCACTATCCTGCTCTCCCTCTTTTTCTCCCTTTCTCACTGTAAGTAGCGGAGAAAAAAGCCACCTGCAGTATGAACGGGCGTGAGATCCCACGAGAAAGCGTCAAGAAAAAGGCCTGCTTTGGAAAAGTGGTGACAGTTCACACAGCACGACTGGAGAGGAGTCCATCCGAGACAAAAAGCCGAAGCCCTTTGTCTCACAGCTGGGGAAAGTGTGGCTCAAAACTGTTTTAATGTTATGGTGAGTAGGAATGGTTCTTACGAGCCTGGGTCTGGAGTGCACGTTATATGTTAATGACTTGGAACACAGACAGCGGAGCAGAGGCTCAAACTGCCAATTAAGCATATGCTGCAGACGCCACTGGTGTTTAGACACAACCATCTGATAGCATTCAAGCTTGGCCAGCAGATCTGAATCTCTCCATGGGATGTGGAGGCACTCCAATGGTGAGTCATTAGCCACAGACTTCCCTGAAAACTACCGAGGAGTTTTCACAGCTGCTGATTGGATATCTCACATATAGCTCCATCTTCTGCCGATGTTTTATTATTTTTTCTTGGAACACAGTCTGTCTGTTTTACACTCATCTGTTTAGTGTAACACTTAATGATAATGCTGTTGCCTGTGAACAAGTAAACAAACTGTACTCCAGCACTTTAGCACTTCAATTATTCTGTGGAAGTGCCAAGCAGTTGAGGAATGGTTTTTATTGAATTGGCATTAAGTATCAATTAAATTTATTCACCTCTCTGAGATTCACATGTTTTATTGTTTTACAATCAGGGATGGGTTTAGAAATGTTTGGGCCAAATTTTACAGAAGAGAAGGCACATTTGTTAAATTAGTAAAAATGTGCTAAGATTCAAATTTAAAGCCTGATTCTTGGCAATAAGAACCTTTACATTAGTAATAGTTACATTGTTTATATGGTGTTATAAATGAATGCTAAATAAACAACTTTAAATATTCTAATATGACATAATATCAATGAATAGCTCTTATTAGTAATTTTTCAAAGCCTATAGACAGATATGAGACAACGGGCCCTTGGACACAGACATGTAAAAGCCCCTCCACCCCTCTAACACACGAGGAAGACAAACAGACTGAAAGAAATACAAAACGGCTAAAAAAGACACTTTACTATAGGGTTATTTTGCATCTCTTCTAGGTTGTTTTATATCTTTTTCTGTTTTTTTTGTTGTGTAGTGGTGATTTTACATCACTGTAGTTATTTTGTATTTTTTTGTAGTTGTTTTGAGTCTCTTTGTAGTCATTTTGCATCTCTTTGTAGTTTTTTGAGTCTCTGTAGTCATTTGATTGACTTTCAACAAGAAATGTAACAGTCTCTAACAGTACTGTATGGTTATATATGTGCACCGATCAGCCACAACATTAAGACCAGTTACCGGTTTTAATGGGGGGATGAGATTCCAGAAAGAGGCTCATGCCAACCCTTGCCACCACTCTTGCCCCAGCCCGTTTATTGAATCACAATGTGTGTGATTCAAAAAAACTCAAAGTGAGAATAAGTCTCTACAAATAGATATAATTTGAGATCAAATATAAAACACTGAAGAACTTATGGCATAATTCACCCACTTTGAGTCCTGCACCTTCTGGCAGCAGTTACAGGCTTGAGTCTGTACGGACATGTCTGTCTCAGTTTGCATGTCTGGACACTGCAAATATTACCCATTTTTCTTTGCCAAACTGGTCAAGCTCTGGCAAGCTGCATGATGTACATGTTTTTCAAGTCCAGCCACAATTTCTGGATTTGATTGAGGTCTGGACTCGGAGTTAGCTACTTCAAGACAGCAGCTTTGTTGCTTTGAAACAATTCCCTGGTGGCTTTGGCTTTTTGTTTATCTTCTCAGAAGTTCTCTTGCAAACTTGCAGCACATGATTTCTCTATATTTTTGCTGAATTCAATCAATTTTTTCTTTCATAAGCCATCCAGGGCCTGCTGCAGGGAAACACCACCACAGCATGATGCTGCCACGACAAGACTTCATGGTGGAGATGGTGTTTTGGCTGACTCCAAACATAGCATTTAGTGTGCATTTAGTATTATTGGATGTCTCATCAGACCATAAAACTTTCTGTTATATGGGTTGTTTTTTTCAGTAGTGGTTGTCTCTTTACCACTCTAAAAGCTGCAACCTGTGAAGACCCCGGGCAACAGTTGTTATACAGTATGCACCGTCTCTTCCATCTCACCACTGAAACTCATAGCTCCTTCAAACACGCATCAGACCTTTTGGTCACCTCACTTACTAGTGTCCTTCACAGACAGACACTTACTTTGTGAGGATGGCCTCACCTAGGCAGATTTGATGCTGTGATGTATCATTTCCAGTTTCTTCTGAATGACCTTTCTGTAATCTGAGAAATATTCATTGTATTAGGAATTTTCCTGCACTCCTTACCTGTTTGGTACTTTTCTGTAAGCTTGCCGTGGAGTGTTTTAAATGTTCTTTTGTCATCATGATGTAGTTTTAGCCAAGAAAGTTTTGCCCGTAGAAAAAGCCTAACCAGTTGTTTGAGCTTCTACAGTAGATACAGTAAGTGTATTTAACCAAAAATCAGTTCTTGCATTTTGACTACACACACGTTAAATTTACTACTTGTACAAAAAGTAGGAAATACTCACTCAGTTACTTTGATTTTTATATTTGCAATTAAAGTTACTATCATTAAAGGGGCACTCCACCGATTTTACACATGAAGATCAGTTAATAATTTTTCTGTGCCTCTGGAATGAGCTTTTTGAAGTCCTAAAAAATTAGTCAAGTGACTTCACTTGCTAAAAGTAAACAGTACGACTGATATCAATGAGATACAATTACAAGAAGTAAAGCTTGATCACATGCATGCATCGTTTCCTGTGAATCCCTTGTGTGTAGCTAGGTGATTTGAATCCACTGTGGGAAAGGCGGATCCCGCCAATAAGAATGAAAACTACTATCTAGAAAGGTAATTACTGAATGCAAATACACTTTATGGCTTTTGCTGAAAAAATACCAACCATAAAGTAGTTTAAAAAAAATGTGTTTGTTTTCATGAGAATCTTTGGAATTATATCTTTAATTTCTATAAATTTGTAGATATTTCTTTTTACTTGAACAATTTTACTTGAAATCCAACATACAGTACATATTTATAGTCTCGGGTCTCTACTCATTGTATGGATGACACAACATTCTTTCAAAAGATGTTAAATCATTTTGTGCTTTGCTGATAGATTTGGAGAACACTGTCTAACACACTGCTCTAAATTCTCACATGGGTGTTTAATTGGGTTCTGGGAGATCTAGTAACTGTGAAGGCTACAGTATATGAATAACATCAATTTATACTCATCAAACCATTCAGTGACCCCTTGTGCTTTGTAAAGAAGTATCTGCATTCATTAAATATAATAAATGATATGATACAGATCATAAATATGGCTAAGATGGTAATCAAAAGAATTTCTGTTCATCTAAAAAAAGCAGATCTCACTAAATCTTAGTGACAAAGACAAGTGTGCAGCGATCCCTTTCTCTTAGGGTACTTGGGATCTTTGTTGTACAAGGCACAGACCAGGACCTCATATTGTGCTATTGTTGAAAGTACATTTTCTCCCTGATATGCAAGCAGCAAAATCAACAGTGACAATTCAATTTTCCACCTTCCACGACTGTTCAGCCACTCCTAAGCCTGAACCACACACATCTGCTGATAAGCGTCTCCAAACGCCGAGGAAAGTTTGTGCCCAAAGCAGTTTGCACAGCATCTCTTTGACCTTGGCATGATTGCCTGTGAGGCACTTTAATTTAATCAGCTTCCCCAAGCTTGAAGCTAGGCTCATTGTTAAGGCAGGCAGCAGCAGGGAGCACTATCCACACATGTACACACACACACACACACACACACACACACACACACACACACACACACACACACACACACACACACAAGCACGGAAAGCATACTCTCTCCGTCATGTTGAGGCAAGGTTAGCGACAGACCAAAGCTCCAGGGACCTGGGCCTCACATCCATACAGAGGCCAACAGACAGAAGAGTTTGCCAGGCATCTCCATCAAACAGGCCGTCTCTAATTATGTCATCAATCAGGGACGAGATGACGGGCAGGTACTCAATTAATGGTCATTGGAATGCAGCGCAGGGTCTTTGGGCACAGTGCCATCTTTGTCATCTTAGGCAGGCAACAGGACATACACATCAATGCACTTGGAAAATGCATGAGGCTACATGCAGCCATTCTACAAGACCCAATGAATGTTAAGGCTCTATTTTTCTAATATTAATCTTCTACTTCTGACAGCATGTGTAATTGCATCTTCATGATTATTATACTAAATTTGCTACTTAGTACTGTGATGGCGTTCGTTGTGCGTACTTGTCCATCCATTCCTCAAACTTGGGAGGATGGAGAGATAATGCATTGTCACTGTTTAATGGCATTTAAAATTGGCCAAATGAAGTAGCTATACATTTTTTCTAAAACTCATTTGGTTCAATTTTGATTAAAGGAGTTGTAACTAATACATTCTGGGTCTACGTATTTTTTGACATTCATCCTATACACAAATGATCCTACTGGAGATGCCACAGTTCTAAATAGTACCAAATTGTACCTTTTAAAGGGTACCCTGTATATTTCTTGACCACTAGTGTTTTGATGATGCAGGTCCCTGTTTTGTTTGTATCGCTCACTTCACTAGCATGCATCCTTGCATATCCACATTTTTGGGCAAATAGAGCAGGGCTCGGCCAAAGAATTAGAGTCATTCTCTGGCCGAGATGGCTGAGAACAAAAACTTTAGATACTGTTCTTCCTCTGGCTGATTTAGCTGACTTCATGTTGTCTTCTGCATTCATGAGCGGAATAAATTACTGATAGGACTCTCGAGACTTTTCACATTTTATTAAACAGGTTACCTCAAATTCTTGATAATACATTTCGGGTTATTTGCAATGCTAAGAATAATATATTGATCATTTTACAGTTGTTGTTGTTTTTTTGTAATGACTGTGTATGGGAAAATATGATTTGGTTTGAATATGATTCAAACTCAATGTATTTTGATGAGTGTAAACATAATTGTGTACAAGATTACACAACAAGGTACCCTTACTGTTTAGCCGTCATTGCTAGTACATCATTGGCACAGTGAGTTACAGTGGGTGCAATGTGATACATGTGATTTCCATAACATTTCCATGATGCATCTTTATATTGATTGCTGTGTTTAATCAAACTTGTGAAAAGACACTAGAACTGGTTTGGTATTACATTTAGCACTGGTTTTAGCAATATCTGGTGTGCAGGACATGTAATTAAATAATATGGGGAAACCTATGGAACAACAGGCTCCACAATACTTTGGCATTCTAGTGTGTGCATTAGAAAATCTGAAACCATTACATTCTGTTACAGTTTTTGAAGCCATTCATAGAATGAGAATAATAATTTCAATCACAAATGGAAGACAATATTGAACATGAAAATATAATCATTGCATTTAATCGAGGAAGCAGACACATACAGAATCCTCATCAATTGTTTACTCAGATGCAGAGGCCCATCATCAGGGGATCCTTTCTTTCCATCAGAGCTATTGGAGCAAGCTAAAATGGACTTTGATCAGCGATTTGGTTACAAAATGAATTGCCCTGGAATTAATGATGTTCGATTACTGTGCTAGCCCACTTGTGAGAGGCTAACTGCACTCATTAGCCCCTGAACTGGGTAGGCGTGAAATGGGTGCCCACAGTGTGTCAATGCTAGCCTCTGATACAATATGCACCGCCAAACATTATCAGCTGCTGCTTAGACAGGGCCAGCTGATAAATAGGAGGTCAGAAATGCACTTAAACTGATTCATTTGATTAGTATTGGGTGTGTTTTTTTCTTGGTGGAGACAATCTATGCCTTTCTGCGAGGGGGTCGAGTCTATGTGTATAGATGTGTGTTTATATGTGTGTTTTTTTTGGCTGACAGATGTTCTTGCATTCAAACCATGAAAATACCTCCCCAACAAGTGAATTAAGGTGAAGCCAATACTTATGCCCACACCAAAAGATTCTTTATACCAGGTGGGTCAATAGTTTTCTGCAGTGGAGAGATATCCTTGGAACACTAGGCTGGACATTCCTTTTTGCCTTTACAGCTTTATATGGTATATAATCTAGCATTTGAATTAAAATTAATGCTCACAAAATACAAGGCAATATGAATACCACAGAGCTGCTTTGGCAAAGAAGAAACATGAAATCAGGTTAATTTACCATTTGCTAAGCCCAGCCCTCTTAATTACCTCCATACAGGAGGTTATGTTTTCACCTGTGCTGTTTTCTTGGTTTATTTAGTTTTCAGCAGGATTACACAAAACGTACAGAACCGATTTGGACCAAACATGGTAGAGGGATGGGTCATGGGCCAGGGAAGAACCCATTAAATTTTGGTATGGATCTGGTTAAAGGGCCTGATCCTGGATTTGTTTAATCACTTTCCTTAACATTGCATGATAAAGCATTTTTCGCCTTGGCAGAGGAATGCACTCTACTGAATGCCATTCTAGTTATTGTTGCAACACCTTTCAAGCTTTATGTTCTTGCTGTTTATAATGATAAGGGTGGCAGATTTACCACTAATCTTTTGTATTTTTTCAATCAATTATTGATTTTATCAAAAGCAGACAAAGCAGGCTTTTCATTTCTTCAATTTTTCTGGCTGAAATGATAACTGTCGCCAGCAGATTTTTCAGCTGTAGCTGGCCAGCTAATTAAGCTCACATTAGCTCATTGAGTTGTTTGAAAATGACCTAATGTTTCAGGCTGACTCGTTTTAAAACAAGAACCCCATAAGAGGGGTCTAAAATGGGTCACAGCAAAAGTCTGAGGCTAACAGTACATGTCACAGACAAAAAGTTTTAATCCTCATCAGTTAAATTTTACTGTGTGTTTTTCTTTTTAAAACCCTTGAACGGGTCTTACGACCTTCATTTTGCTTTGTTATTTTGGTACCCCTGGTAATTTAGCCGTTTAAATTATTTTTTACAACATTGTGTGAAAAGACTTTTAAAAAATGCTTAATTTTACAATTAATTTAGTTCGATATAAATGAGTAGATTAAATAACTTGCAGAATACATCTGACATAGATACAGTGTATGTGTCCCATTTTGATTTAGTGTTCACAGGATTTTTTCAGGGATAGTTGGTCCCACTGTGAAAGACACTTGAAATCTGGTTGTTTTGCGAATTGTGTAGCATGTTCTACTGTCACTGGCAATTTGCCATTATGAAACAGAAAGGGATGGCAGCTAAAACTGGACATTTACTTGTAATAAGTTTGTTGTTTCAATTTAACCGCATAATTTATCACCTTGGAGTTGGGCCAGCCAATACAGAGAAGCACACACTGTTAAAAAACAAAACAAAACATTGAGAATACTCAAAATTTTAAGGTGGCAAACTTTCAGCAAAACTTTGAGTTAGGCAATTGAACTACATTTTTTAAGTTGAGGTCTTGAGTTCATGCAATAATAATTTTTACTTCTGCTAACTTACTCCAAGTTATACTATCATATGAATTTATATTATCACAACTCAGAATTGTAACTTCAGTTAATTCACTTGAAACTAAAGTATCTCAAATCTATATCATAAATTGTTGGTTTACAAATGAGTTATGTTTTTTTTAATCATTTATTGTTTAATTACAAGTTTTTTTCCCCCATTTTGACAGCTTTTACTTTGCTGCTAACAGTCACATTTTGTCCAGGCACAATATTCCTCATTATAACCCCAGGATTCATATTGTTACACAATAATGGTGCAGAAAGTGTTTGAGGTACAGATCTACCCTCATCATGGTTTGCACTGTTTTAATTTTGATCAGAGAGAAGACAATCTGACACCTCTGAGACACAATTATAAAATCACACATAACAGTCTCCATCATGTACCTTTTTCAGAAAAAAGGATTTCTGGAGAATTTTAACCATAAAGCAATGCATGCTGGGAGGTATATGCAAATAAGCTAAAAATGCTTCTAAATAAGTTAATTTGGTGAGTTCAGTAAACACTCCACTGGATATTTTGTCAACAGAAATTATGATTATCATTACTGAAAGTGATAATTAAGCAATTTGAACTTGAAACTGACAAATGTATCCAATTACACTGAATTAATAAGAAAAGAAAAGTTTAATTAATACAACTTATTATGAGATTTTACAGTGCGAAGGATAAAGTAAACACAGACTGAAAATTTGGTTTTCCTGCATTTCCCAATTAAAGAACACAAAGAAGTTAACAGAACCGTCTCGCTTTGTAATGAATCACAGATTAAGATTCAAAGTTATCAGGACTCACTCATTTTCATAATGAAATGAGATGAAATAAGAGACTAGCTTTATTTGTCGGCACAATTACATTTTTTACTTTAAACACTGATAATTTAGGTTTCTATTTCCTATCAACTTGCAGTTGTTATTTATACCAAAGAATATAAATTGGCATTTTACAGTGCAGAGCTAGGGAAGTTAAAAAAAATTTGTGTTTGTTTCTCTATGTTTGTGAGAAGAACAGTAAAGGAGAAACTAGTCGAGTGATGTGGATTTAGTAGCTGACAGGGAGGATGGTATTTTTTCTTGCTGCAGAGTAAAATCTTGTTCATTCATAACATCAGACCCGTGTGCTCTATTTGTTTCTGAGGTCATGTTGATGTTGTTACCATTTGACAGATCACTGTGTGGATTTTTGCCTTCCATGGCCTCTTGTTTCTTGGTGGCGAACAAATAGTAACGGCCAATAATAAGGGCCCAACCATGATCACCACACCCAGCCTGCCTGGGTGTGGTGATCATGGTTGGGTTTTTAGTGAATATTCTGTTTACTCTGTTGAGCTTTGCTGGCTGCAGCAGCACCTGTGACTGGCAGACAGACCCCTTCCCCGTTATCTGGACAAGACGTACAGACTCACAGTCTCTCCATATAATACTATGCTGATATCATGTGAGAAAATACTGAAAGAAACCTACCTTATATGATTATGATAAATTAATGCTAGGATAATGTTGGGTATGCCACAAAGTGTAAATACAAAATAGCAAAATCTTAAGATACAATATTAATATTTAAAAGTGATATTAGATATTACATGCAGGAATGTGGTACTTTAATTAGTACAGTATTTTCAGCTCATTTGAAGTTACTTCATATGTTCTTCATAAGTCCAGACGAAGATATCATGAGGAATATTATGGTAATATTATACAGGGCTTACAACTACAATAAACTGTAATGTAGTGATTTAATTTTTTTATGTTTCATTTGGTATAGTTTTAGCCATTTCTAAACTGTGTTTATGAGCAATATTACTTATTATACTATTCAGTGACTGGGGAAGAGGGCCAATAAACATAACTCTGACTCCCTTCCACAACCATACCTGATCCTCCCCACGAGTGCATCCATGAAGAAACAGCATAGAGTTGGTTAGTATTAACATTATGCTAAATATGATATTGAGATGGCATATAATCCCATGATAAGGAAAAATGTAACATCCTATTTGTATTTTATTCTACAACAACCGTTTTTGGTTGCTTTAGCTTACCTATTTGGAAAAGCAAGGTCAGAGGTCAGAGTAATATTTACAAAGGAATATTCCTTGGCTTTCAATGGTATTTCAGTAAAAGAAAGCTTATGTCACATGATTTTCTGCACATTATCTGCAGAAATGTGTAATTATGTGTAATTTTAAATTACATATAGTACATTTTATTCAGAACTGCATCTCAAGCTTGGAGGTAAAGAGCTAAGAGCAAGAACACACTTTTGTTCACAGAATTCAGTCTTAAACCCTTTTATCTTCAGCCCTCTTGAAATCCTATTGACAGATAATAACATAATTCTCTTTCAAGACTTTAACAAGTGGAAGCCTCATTCTTTCTGCTACTCATTTCCTATGTTAATAATGGTGGAAAACAATGTAAAAAAAAAAGTATGCATATGGAAAATTCAAGTCATGCAGAGGAGTAGTTTTCACATCTGAGGCTGATAAACAAATGCTCCACCATCCCCTGCTTTACTCTACTGGCTTTCCATTCATCCTTTTGATATATCTGTTTTACGACAAAACTTCCTGACAATTTGATCATCTTAATTTTTCACTTCTTCCTGTGTCATTCAAAATGTTATAGCTTTAGACCACTTCTATATGTTATGTAGAGGCCCGAGCTAACCTTGAATTAAAGCCTTACAGCACAAAGTATTGAAAGACAACCATTCATGGACTGTAATAAGTTATTCATTAAAGGATAACTGGGTTTTCATGTAACACTCTAACAGGGGCATCATCGGAGATTTAAAGGACCATGGCCTGATTATCTCTTTGAGCCTGCAGCACAGATGATTGTTGGTAATTCAAAAAGTTCTGAATGTTTACTCCACAGCGGAGGTCCACCTGATATCATCACAGTGAACAGAATGATCAGTTTCACTCCATGACTTGGCTAGCACAGGTTATATTACAGGTTCAGAGGTCCTTTCCTATAAGTACAGCTGCCTCTGTCCTGAACTAGCACAAACTATTGATGCATTGCACTGACTGGTATTGATCCGAGCATCTCAGTACAATTCCTCATGAACAATGCCTTTAACCCTCACCAGCATTGGTGAGGGTTTGAACTTGGTTGCGATTGAGCCCAGTCCCAGAAATCGCACGACAAATGCACGCACCCCAATTGACATGCAGATAAAGAGGACTGGTAAAAACTTTATGGACTTTTTGTCTTGTTACCGGCCCACCGATGCAGTGGCCCGTCGGCATTGCTGCCGGTATGTCCAAATAGGAATGAGAATGAAAAAAGGATGTGTGTTGAGTGTGGGGGTAGGTCCATGGAGTGACATTTCATTCTGATTTGTTGAGTTTTTATTCTGATGACATCAGCTCAGAGGACTGACAGGCTGCAGTACACGAAAAAATGAACTCGCTTGACATTATCATTAATGAAGTGGTAAATCAGATTTGTTTACTTATTGGTCAAAGGTGCTGGAATGCCATTTCAGATGGTCCTGGCAAACTTTAACCCCTGATTGTAATGCTCAATTAGATTGTATATATTAGATAGTATATTTTCAGTTTTTGATTACAGTCATAAGATAATGATAATGATGAGGCTAAAAGATAACTGAAAGATATAAATTGCCATGGTGCTTAATTTTAAAAACGCCAAAAAACATCTAGAACAATAAGGGATTTTGAAAAGAAAATAGGTGGAAGTGTGTTAGAAGTAGTAGAGAAGTATGAAATATTTTTTAGGAAGTGTTCTAGTTTGCAATCACTCTAATGAAGTGACAGACTATGTTGGATATTTGTCTCAAAATTAACTGTCTGCAATATGTTTTTCACATATACAACCATACAGCTTCAGTATTGTACATGCAATCAGATACACATCCCCTCTCCTAACAGTCTAAATTTTGACAATTCAGCTGCAATGTGACATTCTGAAATGATGGCCTCAGGGCATAAGCACCACTTTGACACATAATAATTCATCAGATACTCCAAACAGCTGTCACTGTTACTTATACTTTACTCTGGGTGCCATAAGTTATATAAATTAGATATTGCACCTTTTATGTGACATATATTTATTTCTAAGAGACAGACATATGATTATTATACTAACTCCTATATTTTGAAAAAAAATATTATTAGTCATCACTTACTTGTGGTACAGATTTTTTTGCATACCCACTAGTAAAATACAGCTTTGTACTCATGAGTAACAGAGTGGTATTCAGTAATTAGAAGTGGATATCCATCAGTTAGCAGTTTACAACTTAACTACTCTGTACTCATTCTTGTAAACTACTGAGGATTTTGTGTAACTTATTGTAGTGTTAATGCATTGAATCAGCCCATCAATAAGTCTGCATCTCCAGCAAAAGGAATGTTACAGTGGAGGCTAATGAAGGCTGACTGGGTGAAAGAGCAGAATGGCGCCAGGGTGCTCGCCTGGCCTCAGCCCCTCCAGGGAATCACAAAAGACCTGCAAGTAGAGGAGATCATGGCCCTGCCAATCCCTGATACCCTTTGAAAAGGACAGATATTGTCTGGCCTGCCTCTGATGCCTAAAAAAAAACATTCCTCTTGGCAATTTGAGCTGTCGTGGGTGCCAGGAAGGAAAAAGGATCTGGTGATGCAAAGTGAATGTTGGCAGATTAAGAAGAGTCATTAAAGCTGGTGTTGTTTGTGTAGGTGAAGTCATGCATTTCAGCAAGTTTCATTTAAAATATGGATATGTTTTCACTAATGTTCAGCAAGTCACTTAAAAAATGTAATCAATTAATCATTGAAAAAGTTTTGCGTTACTTTACATACCTAGTATTTCATTACTTTACAAATTATTCTACAGTTAAAGTAATAGTCACATTAATCGTTAACTACTTTACTTTTGTTACTCAGCACAGCATCATTAAAGGTGCGTTTCAACAGCCCCGTAGCCTCCACACCCACATGTCACATATTATACTGTATTTAGCGTTTAGAAATATAAAACAAGACATTGGTTTTACAAGCAGCAAGCAATTAGCTCAGACGTATTTACTGACTATCAACAGCTAGTTTAATGTTAGCTTAAGATGACTGCCTGCAGAACTCCAAAAGTCCTGTCCTGACAGTGATGCTGTGAAGTCCAAACACCCTCCAACTCTGCCCAAGCCAGGTGACTCCAAAATTTAGACTCACCAGTGAATTTTGTTTACATGCCAGATAAGTAGACACATTTGGACTTACTGGAGGTTGCATTTCTTGTAACCAGGAGTAGCATTTCTCTTCTTTTGGCTATCTCCCCTCACCTCTGTTCCCTATGCCCAAACCAGAGAGACCAAAACAGATATTAACTATCCATCAAACTCCCAGTGAGAAAGCGAACTTGCCAACATCAAAATAATTGTCAAAGTAATGAAGCTTTAACTGTAATGTACACACTAAATTTCAAATTGTACAGTATATACTGTACTTTGAAGGAAGAAAGGCAAAGCTATTCTAGTATTGTACGATTAGTGTTTAATGTCAGACCTTATAGTCATCAGCGATTACATGACGATTCACATAACGAAACTGGCGGAAGTGCCTTTCAGTACCAGCACCTTGTTGCAATTCCACAGCAACATGGAACGAGACCAGATAGGCCAGCTGAAGGGAGTATAACTGCATAGCAAGAGTGGTTCAATGATTACCATAATCACAGAGAACGCATAACAATCAATGAGAGTAGGTGACTCAGAAGCTTGACCAAAACAGTTAGCAGGTCAGAACAGCTGGCATGTCTCTGAATGCAGCAGCTGAGAGGATTTACTCAGAGAAGATAAAACACTGCAGACACCCATCCACATATCAATCACTCTTCCGAGTGCTTTCACATGCAATCATGAGCTGTGGATGAACAGCGATGTCAGAGGAAATTGTCCAGGCCAATGGGAAATGGAAACTCTCATCACAGGCATCACAAAATTGTGGAATAATTTTACGGAGCATGTCGGGAATATATTTAACACAATGTCTGTTGTTTGTGTGTTATCACTTTATCTATTCTGCCTATTTTGTAAAGGGACACTGAACACCATCAATCAGAATAAAGATATAGGTTTATGAGTTTACCGCTCCTTCTTTCTCCCTTTTTCCTCTCCCCGCCATATTGGGCCATAGATCTACAAGGGCTGACACTTCGATGAGCCCATTGCAAGCGAGTGATATTGCACCATAAATTTTAACAACGTGACAGAAACACCAATACAGTGCTGAACAAAGACGCATTAAGGCTAAGATAAACCTCTGTGAAAAGCACATAAATCAGCAGGGTCCTGGTTTAAGATGGAGCCCAGAAGGGTGATGGCCAACCTCAATCAATAAGAACCTCATCAAGAAAGGTTTCCGTCACACAGATTAAACTTATACCAAGACTGGAAGGGGAACACTTGCTGGCCCAAATAGTTACAAATTGTGCAAGTGTGGCATATAGTGTATTTATATGTATTTGCCCACTCACTAGAAGCTATGTGTTATTTTATAAACATTTTGTGTTTTGTATCTTTACAGATACCCCCCGAAAAAATGCTGCTCTCCCCCTTAGATTGACAAGCCCCGGTGTTTGTCAATTGGACACGGTCATGCCAACGAAAATCACAGAAACAATGGATGCAACGGCCGGTAGTCAACCTAGCTCTCAGAGACAATAGCTTGTTTTTTGTATCTTTACAGATACCCCCCATTCAATCTAATTTACTTCAGATTTGAGTATGTGGGTATATAAGTCATGGGCTTGTCTGCGTTCTTCAGTTGGCAGTTACACCCAAAAAGTATAAGTACATTCACTAAAGACCAGCCAAATCACTGTTTGTTTCCTTTATTCTTTCCAGGTAGGTAAATGTTGCCGAAGCACCTTTATATTTTATTACGAGTGTACACTTAATAGTTCATTTGTCTACATTGTTTGCATTCTTGTGGATGCAACTCACTAATGCTAATGTAGTTCCTCTGCGATTGAAGCAAATTTTTTTCTAAGGTTGTACGGACTGTGACAGTTGGTAATAGTTGTTGATTTTGTTTAAATATGCCGAATCGTAATTTTATGGGTTATTCGTGTTAGGTCAATTTAGCTAAACTAGCTAATAACTGCTAGCATCAGTTGTCACTTGTTGCCATACCAATGTTAAAAATTCAGGTATGGGCTAAGGGGATGTGAATAGATTGCAGGATCAAGCTACATTGCCAATAAAGTTAAGATACATTGTATTTAGCATAGAATGCATGATTTTAGAAGTTAGTAAACCTATAGAAAATAATTAGTTTAATTTGTAATACTTACCATTGAATTTATTTACTGTTGCCACAACTTCAGTTGGTGTGATCTGATTGTTGGACTGCTGGTGATCAATTTTGTTCAGGACTCCTTGACTCCTCCATGTCGAAAGAGTCACCTTGCATTAAGACTTTGTATTTTACAAGACATTTGTAGCCACACAAATGGCATTTGCCAAGGAATGGCCATGTTAGTTTGTTCAACACTTGGGACCATACTAAAATTTTTCAACAACTACTGACTGAATTGCCATGAAATTTCATACAGTTTTTAGTGAAATGTCATAGCAGTTATTAGATTTTCATGAAATTTGGTACAGACATTCATGTTACCCTTGGCTATCCCCTGACTTTTCCAATAACACTGTGATTATAGGTCAAACTTTAAATCAGTTCAGTACTTTGGCGTACACCGTATGTCAGCTTTAGCTGTACATTGTGTTTACTGCTATTTGGCAAATAACACCAGACTAAGATGGTGACAATGGCAAACATTACAAATATCAGCACGTTAGCATTGTCATTGTGAGAATGTTAGCATGCTGATATTTTAATTTAGCGCAAAGCACTGCTGAGTACAGCCTTATGGACCTGATTGCATGGCTGTGGATGCTTGAGTCTTGTTTAAACTTTGCACTGTAAAACTGAGTGCTAGCATACATTCTTGGTGATGTTCCAGTTGGTCATTCACCGATATGCACTACTCACTGAACAAATATGGCTCAAAAGTTTGTGACAAAATGTTAGGGTAACACTGCCAGACTTTACTGCAGCCGTCTTTAGTTGCTGCTGGGTTGTGGGTCTTTCTGCCCTCAATTTTGTCTTGAGTAAGTGAAAAGCATGCTCAACTGGGTTGATGTCAGGTGACTGACTTGGCTATTGACACACATTCCATTTTTTATTCCATTTCTTTGCCTTACCTTGTAGAAAACCCTCTGTTTTTACATTCATGATGATGTCGTGACGGGGTCTTCTTCACCAAGGAAGGACTTCTGTTATCATCCATTTTATTCTCCTCTAGTAGTAAAACACCTCCATGGTGTTCCAGGCCTTTTGGTGTTGCTGAGCTCGCCAGTGCATTCCTTCTTTTGAAGAATGTACCAAAGTGTTGATTTGGCCACTCCTAAAGTTTCTGCTATCTGTCTGATAGGTTTGGATTGTTTTTTTGACATAATGATGGCCTGCTTCATTTGCATCAACACCTCTTTGGACTGCATATTGTAAAAATGAGGGACTATGTATAAAAATGGCTGTAATTTCTAAATAATGCAATATTTTTGTTAAACCCCTTGAAATAAAGCTGAAATTCTACACCTCAATCACATCTTGATGGCTTCTTTTCAAACCCATTGTGGTGGTGTACAGAGGCAAAATTACAAAAATTGTGTCACATTCCAAAACTTACATAACCAATTGTACATATTTGTATAGGAGAGCCTGAAGACATATGTGAATATGGTTTTAGACAGGACTATATTATTTCCACTTCTTTCTGAAGTCCCTGTTGTATAAGGTTAAGTCAACAGTCGCGTCCTGGGCTACCTTGTGACATGCTCATGTCCTTGATATTTTTGCAGCATTCCTGAAATAATTAAACAGCTCCAGAGATCAGGCTGGCAAGATACAGAGAGAAGAAAGTGGAAAGTGAAATTAGACCAATTGCAGACAAAATAATGTTTCAAAATGTCTTTCAGTTCTACCTATTTGACTTCCCTTTCAGTGACTTTTACAGAAAGGCAAGGTCGCTCCTGCATCTTGCAGGTACGCTGCCTGGACATCTTCACCTTTCTGCACTTCTTCCTGGCTGAGTGGAGTTTAGAATTATTACTTTAAAGGACATATAGTAAATATATCAAATGTGCAGTATAGAGTACAAATATATTTTAAAAAAACTTCTATGCTAATCTTCAAAATATTTACCATTAACTGACAATGTCACACTCTAGGGTTCATTGTGACCTGCTCCGAGGCCAAAGTAGGCAAGGCATGGGAATTTGGCTTGGGTCTTGAGGAGTTGTAGCTTTTATTTACTGACAAATAGCCTAAACTTCAAATTGTACATTGCACTGCTATGTTCACAGCTATACTAACTTCTAAATCTCTGCTCCAGTCACCAGCCTCACACACCCGCTCTCTTTCTCTCTCGCCCACTCGCTATGCACACAACTTATGCGCTATCCGTTAAAGGGCTACGCTACATGTATAACAATATGCTGTCTCAAATCTCTCAAATTTACTGCAGATCTTGCACAGATAACCCTACACATTGATTGACAGAAATGTAAAGATGTTGACCAAGTTGATCACTAAGACAACTTCTATTTGAGATGATAAATCATAGTTGAATCTGCTTTTTTATTTGCTACTGCTACCTCTTAATGCTGTGGAAGCAAAGACTGTTGAAGTAATTTTCTAACGGGCAAGGGCAGTTTCCACACACATCTTTGCATGTGCGTAATATAGCATGCAATGTCATAACTGATCTCAGAACGGTGGAAGCTGAGTAAATGTTAGCTTGACAAGTAAAATTGTCTTTAGCTAGTCAGCTGTCAAATATCCCAGGATTATCCACAATGCAAATTTGCAAATGTCCAAAAAATGCTGCTCTCCCCTCAGATTGACAAGCCCCGGCCTTTGCCAATGGGACAGGGTCATGCTAACGAAAATGACAGAAATGATGGATGCAACGCCTGGTGGTCAACCTAGCTTCCAGAGACAATAGCCTACTGCGGCCTTAGTAAGAAAATGGGATTTATTCATTTAAAACAGATACTTCAGTTTGCATGTGCATATTTTTGTTCCTGGGTTCAAATTAACTGAAACTATAAGAGGAAAGCATGACAGTGTATATTAGCACTTCCCACGTTCACAGGGAACACAAAACTACACAGACTCTCTCTTGAACTGTTTTAGGCCTTTGTACCTAGTAGTCAATTGTCATATTGTATTAAATGTATGAAAGAAGTGTCATGTGAAGAATTATCTGAAGAAGGCCTTTAAAAAATCCTTCCAATGCACCTTTGAAGGTGTATTGATGTGAGCAAAGGGAGAGATCACTAGTGAACTTGTGTCATGCAGTAATGACATTGCTTATTTTAGTAGCATAACATTTTTATAGCAATGTTGCCTACAGCTTGCTAGGATCAACAGTATGTTGATGAGTTTTGGCAGTTGCCAAATACATACATATACATGGTGAAGGATGTTCTTTTTTCTTTTGCTAGGAATGCTTGCAATAAAGGTCTATACACAAATATTAAAATTGAATCAAAAATGAATGAAGGCAGAGCTAACATTTAACCAAGGATGCTATCACACCTGTAGTTTGGTTCATTTGCTTTTGGAATATCCAATGTTGCGTTTTAGTTCTGGTCAACTTTGTGTTCATACTTCTTACTAACAAACCAAGAGCTGTATACATGAAATGATACTGACTGACAGTTCAGTCACTGATTGTACAGTTTTGGTGATGTTATCCCACAACATCAGAGCTACATGGACCCACATGGGGAAATCAATTTACAGTGACTGACAACAAATCATGTTGCACTTTACTGCAAACAGTATGTATTTATTCATCTTCTCTGGTGTCACGAAGAGCTCATGAAGAAATAACTGATAATGAGTTCTTTCTAATGATACTGCAAATGGAACTCCTATATCATAAATAGTGTCAAACAGGCAAGAATTGGCTGGCATTTATACCATATTATTACAGAGATAGTTGTTTGGCCACAACGTTTCTGTCTCTTTTTATTGTGGAATATCTAAAATACAAAGGGTAGGCCACAAGCTCAATACCTCTGTTTTAACTCCTTTTCACTGTTTGAAAGATCAGGGAAAATCCTGCACTCGCCTGCTGAGGCGCATACTTATTACCATGGTTAACAAATTATTTTACACATAAATTACTTACTGTACAAAGATCAGGACATTGCTTTCTTAGTTTGTGAGAGATGGATTTAACAATAGCTTTTGAATTTGTCTAATTTCACAAAAGTACTATCACAAAATCATCAAACTACCAAACTGACACCACCTGAAGAGGAGAGTCTCAGTCCACTTCCAAGTAAACTCAGTTGCATTCCATTTGTGGTGTGAAAGCAAAACAGAACTACTAAATCCATTTCATGATTGTGATCTATTAAGAAAGCAATCTCTTGAACTGTATAAACAATGTATAGTCTATATTTATACAAGATAACTGTGTAACCATGTAACACATATGTACATCACCATCAATCAGTAATTTCTTTGTGTGCTTTTTGGGACCACCAGGGAACATAAATAAACACATAAGAAGCAGCAAATAATGACTCTTGGTTTGTTTGTATAAATTCAGCGTGAGCGCTACATAGACTAGAACTAAAAGTTCTTGTCTATGGAATTCTTGGAATTAAATTTCACATCATAGCAACATTGTACTGAGTTTTTCCAATTCAAGTGCAGTTAAGTTTTTTCAGTCTTTTGTTTGACTAATGATATTGCAAGCAGTATAGGCATACAGTACATGCAGAAGGTCTAGGTCAGAGAAATGTCTGACAGACACACGGAGGATTCTTTTTTATGAGTTTTACAGCACAACAGTTTTGACAGCTGTGAGACCCAGTATATCTTCAGTATTGCATGTAACCCCATGGGTGAGCACAACCCTCAGAAGCCTTGTGCCTCCTGAGCCCACTACACACAGACTGCAAACACCTCACTGCTGAGGTGATGTTATCTGCTGGCTTCAAACAGAGGGGTGTCATGAAAGGCCAAAAACTGCAGATAAATCAGAGATGCTAGAAATGACAAGGGTCTGCCGACTGAGAAGCCCTGTGGTGTTTTGACAAGAATGATCAGGATAAAAATACGTTTGTGTAATCTCTCCAGTCGGATTAAGTTTCACCTTTGCTGCAGTGGAGTGATGGTGGCGTCGTGTATCATGGCTGAAGGCTCTCATAATGAATGTTTCAGCATCTCCATGATAAAAAACTTAGTGTCAGCTTTGAATTTTGTCTCGGTTTCTCATCTTCAGTTGTTAAATCCCAAAATGTTTGCATGCTTATTGTCTTGGAAAGCTGCCTGGCACAAATCTAATATCAACCAAGAAACACCAGTGATGTGAACACAAAAGCGAGAGATCTTTGTGACAAATGATGAAAGATCTCTGACAGCAGCAGGTGGCTTTGGAGCAAACTCTCACAATTCACCTAATGGTTCTATAGAATCGAATATAATCGAAAGGTTATTGGAAGGATTGTACTGGAGAAAAACAGGACATTAGAACATTTTTTCTCAATCATTTTGTTGCACCATTATGAGTAAAATACATTTTTAATTTGTATAAAGAAGATAATAGGAGCAGTCTTTGATGGATACTTAGTAGTATTGTGATACAAATGAGAGTAGAAGTGGGTTGATATTTACCGTAGCAGTGGATCAAGTGGGAGATTCAGCATATATCTGATGCTCTGTCAGTATCAGCATGCAAATATCACCCGTCTGTGCTTAATGTGGCCTTCATTTTTTCCAGCAAAGGGTAAAATTTCTAAAAAGACAGTAATTACTTTGTACTCAGCTGAGAATGTTGGTCCCATTAATTTTTGCTTTGGCACAAATACTGCAAGTACATCCTATGCCCTTTCAATGCTGCAGCTGAGATTTATTAAAGTTCAGCTGGTGCTGTTCCATGATGTTTACTGTATTAGGTTGCACAGTCAGTGATTTTTAGAAATAATCATCAGATATATTGGTACGGTTTCAAAATATATGGTTAGTCAATTTCAGCCCATATGGCCTCCATAACCGAGATACTTGAGAATTATCTGGTGTAAGTGTATATTCAAGAAGCAGTAAAGGTGGTGTTTCATTGTGAGTCATTATAAGCACCAGGGTGTTGGGGTGTTGGACAATACTCCTTTTATCTTTGTATAAATTGAATTGACAGTTTGCTAAGCCCTGCCCAGCTTAGTTATGATTGCTACCCCTGAGCTCTCTGTCACATATGACAGGTGCGATACAGTGATTACAGTGGCAGATTTACCACTTAAAATTCTTAGATTTTTCAAACAATTTGTCGTTGATTTCAGGCTGAGGTAGACAAAAGCAGGTTTCTCGTATCTAGCCATCAAACGTTGATTTTGCCAGCTTTAATCAAAACTGTCGCTAGCAGATTTCATCAGTTAGAACTAGCTGACTAATTAAGCTAATGTACCCTTACGAAAAACTCCTGTTGTAAAATACCATAAAATTTCTGTGGTAGTACTTCATGTTCCTGTGATACTGTACCTCTTAATAAATTTCAGTAGTACTCAGAGGCTTGTGTGGTATTCGGAGATGTTTATCACAGGACTGTATCACAGGCTCTGTGGTACTGTACCACAGGTTCTGAAATACTTTACCACAGGGCATGCACTGTGTGGCAGCTCTATTGTACAGTACCACAGGACATGTACTGTGTGGTAAATCTATGGTACAGTACCACAGGGCATGTTTTTTTTAAAAATGCATCCACTAAATGGGATCTTTAATATGCACGTGATGGGTACATTAATTTTGCTTAAAGACTGTGGCTAAAGCTACATGTCCCAGGCAAAAAGTCAGCACCCTCACTATTTGATGATCCAAATAGAAGACATGTTTTTGTATTGCAGTTTGGAGCTGGTTAGGTCTAGTATTATAAGTACTATGAGGAAAATGTAAGATCAGACCATTATTTCGTTCTGACATAACCCTATTATTAGCTTAGCTCACATACTTATTTTCAAACACTGTGTTTTCACTTTTAATATTGTAATAGAATGAGCTTTTAGGATTTTGTTAGCAAAAGTAACACTATCTCAGGTAACATGAGCTGGGGTTGCTGGACTGTAGGCTTCCAAAAATCTGTTAAAGCGCACGACAGAGCTGCTAACATTAGCCTAAAATCTGATACCAAATTCCACACACACAGTAGGGAAATACTACACAGTGGATTTGCTAATCATTAATAAAGCTTCTTTTAAAGCAATCTGTAACCCCACAAACAAATATACAGTATTTTACTGTAGTTAACAATGTGCTCCTTTTCCTTGGAGGGAAGGCCTGGTTACTGTAAGCTGTAACTGGTTTAATCTACTCACTACACTTTTGTGCTTACACCACCATCCTTAAATGTTGTGTTTCTTTCTTAATACAATTCCATTTTTGGATCTATTGGATCAATCTACCCATGCTTGTTTGAGCATGGGTAGATTCAGATACAGAGCAAGTAAACCAGCAGTTACTGTGTGTGTGTGTGTGTGTGTGTGTGTGTGTGTGTGTGTGTGTGCGCATGCATGTTATGCATTTAGTATGTGTCAGCATGTTTGTTTACATATTCCTGTACACGTGTAACATGGTTACTTGCTGTTACCCCTTCAAAAGACACCAGTGCATGTGCTGTACGTGTCAGATGTATACGACCCAAACTAAGAACTTACAACACAATTGCCCACTCATTTCCAACTGTCTGTCAAGCGAGAGCTAGCTTTGGTGCAATAAATCACTCACTGACATGCAATGTAATTGGCCATGTGATGCAATGAAATATACTTGGGTATCTGATGGCCAGAGGGCTAGTTCTTAAGACAGCTCTCACTTTGCTTCCCAGTACATCATAATTACTCTGTTTCCCTGCTGGCTTGCAATCCGTCTCCATAGTGATCCATCTTTTACATTCAGGGAGTGGTGGGTCACGCATATATGTATGCAAGCACACACAGCTAAATAAACAAGCACATTTCTCCCTTCGCATTACTCTAAGCCCCCAATTAATCTCTCTAGGAGACCTTTCACATACATTTTTCACACGTGCTCACATTCACACGTTTATTACATCAGTAAGTGAGTATCACCATCATGCTCTACTCATGTAAATGAAACATGGGTGGCTGGGAATGGCAATAATTGAAAGTAATTCATTATAAAAGGTTTTCAGACTATCAGGCTAAATTTAAACTTTAATAGCAACTCATTAATCCTTCTGGCAATCTTGGGATGAGTAAATGCTTTAGTGTTTTAATCCATAATGCATCATAGTGTATGTCCAAGTCTCAAATCACGTTAGATCCAATCATTTCCACTTGAATATTTTCAATATTCAAGAGACAGAAATGGTGTAATCATAACCTCATGAATAAAGTAGTGCACTATTACAACTTTATGAAGACTTTAATTTACATTTCATGGTGAGATAACTTAAATGATAGCCTAGGGACAAGCTTAGTACTCGTAGTCATCATTTATAAGATTATATAGACTTTTAAGGGAATACATTTGGTAATTTTGTTCATCACCTCTTTTAAAATTGTTCCTTAAGGCTTTTCCCATTACTTGGTTTCATTGTCATGGTTTCGAGATTGGCTCTGTTTAATGATAGGTCATTTACTGGTGATGCCAGGAGGAATAGCAGATGTTTAAATGACAGTCACAGTGAAGCTTAAGAAAATTACTTCCAGTTAAATGTCAAAAAAAGATTGAGTATTAACAAAAGGCAGCAACAATTTGATGACAAAAGATATGGGCAGGTAAATCTAGGGGGTAAAAAAAAAAAAAACAACGCACAATTTGTCTGTTCATATACCAATTTTAGGTTTATTCAGAAGCAGTGGCTTCTGCAGATAAGCAAGCAGAGCTGAGCTGTCTTTCCTGCACAGAAAGTGTTTATCATGCATCTTGCTGCACTCTGCTTGGACGTCTTCCCCTTTCTGCACTCCTTCCTGCTGAAGAAGCATTAGGATTATTCCTTTGAACTGACAGTTAACACATCAAATGTGCAGTATAGAGGAAAAATATCTAAAAAATCACTTCTATGGTAATCAAAAAATATTTACCTTTAACTGACAATGTTACACTCCAGTATTCATTGTGATCTGCTCCAGGGCCGAAGTTGGCACAGGAACTTGGCTGGGGTTTTGAGTAATTGGAGCATTTATTTACTGACAAGTAGCCTAAACTGCACATACATTGCACTGCTACTCTCACAGCTATACTGCTGATTTCTCATACTCTGCTCCGGTCGCTAGCCTCACCATCACCTCACATAAACTCACATTTATTGCCAGCTCCTCACCCTCAGTCAATGCATTAAACGTGTATTTGTTTTAATTAAAAAAAAAATTAATACAAATAGAGAAGGAAAAGTCCAAATCTAAAGGTAAAAAAAGTTATGGAACTCTGTGCCAGTTAATAATACCAAAAAGATTAAAAGAAAAAAGAGGAAAAAAAGAGAAGACATTAAAAAGAAAAATAGAACTATTTGCCACACAATTAACTCATAAACTTAAATTTACAGTTTTGGACTTAAGAGACTGCATGAAAAGTGTCAGATGTTACCCTACGCTCTGTTACGCAACAGATCCAGTAATAGCGCTGCTGTGCCTTTCCTTTTTGTTTTTTCACTGCTGCTGCAACTTAAGTCCTGAAATAGAGGTCATGAAAAAAATCACTGAAATAGAAATTGAAATGGAAACTGAAGAAGAGGAGGATGTGTGGGTTTTGGCAAACATCAACAAATTCATTCTCTCTCTGAGGCCTTGAGATGTGACAGTTTGACAAGTGGAAACCTCTGGAGAGATGCCTCACATAACGCTACAGGAAATGAAATATAGATTGTCAGGAACTATCCATGAAGGACCTCACTGGCCAGATGTGAATAGCACAGTCACTGTGTGTGTGTGTAAGTGTGTGCATGGAGAAATTAGTTATATTATACCAGAGAGTACCATATCTGAGCCACCATAATAACAGTACCATAATGTCAGAGCAAGCATCATTTTGTTAAAATCATGTATCACTCAGATAAGTTAACTTACTGTAAAAGCTTGGTCTCCTAAAACCCAGCAGTTGAAAAATTAAGAAGCAAAACGATGAATTTTCAGTTTTGTCCCTATTAATTTTTTTTAACTATATAATGTTTTTTATTTTGGTGTCATGTGCTGTAAGTGTACTAAACATGCACAGCCACATTTTGAATTGCAAGGTTTTCTTGCAAAAGCCACAATTTACTTTAGTAGTCTACTGCTGTGGTTCTTATGTGAAATATTACATATTTTATGATACTTCAACTTTTATCACTTGATACTTGTGTGAATTCAAAGGTAGTAATGACACTGGTAGTGCACTTAAATTTAGTAGAAAACAATTCAATACTGAGACAACAGTCAGACAGCATTTGTAAGTATATAAAATCCACAATGATAAAATGTTGTATTTCTTGCAGAAATATAAAACATATTAGTCTGAAGGGGCTAATTTTGCAGTAACATGACCAAACTTATTTCCACAGCCTGTAATAAAGGTATTTAAAGTTATAGGCCTTAAGAGTTCAGTCCTGGTTGATATGAAAACACCTGTGATTACTGGTGGTAACTACAGTTTAAAGACTACAGGTCCCAGAATTCTGGGAACAGCAAATGCTCCTTGAGACGCTGCTTTGTCAGAAACATAAAAGAAGAACAACTGGTTTATCTTTTTACAAAGCAACCAAACAAACTCACGTTGTTTAAATAACACAGTGACTAATATAATGCATTTCCTGTTATTGCTTCACAAGAAAAGCCCTGTGTTTCAAAAGACTTTTAATGTGAAGCAGCAACAGTGGGAAATGATGGGTTAGCATTAGCAGAAACTTAATACAGCTCTGATAAAGCGTTAGGACGATATCAAAGAGATAAAATTAGAAGCAGTAATGAATTCCCTCTTGCATGTGAAGGCAAATTGAATCCATGGTGAGAATGGTGGAGTCTGCAACTAACAATTAAAACTCTATAGAGAGGTAATGACAGAATGTAAATACATTGAAGGGCTATTGATGAAAAAATGCAGACCATAAATCATACCTAAAATGAGGTCTGCTTTTTATGAAAAAATTACACATCATAACTTTAACCAGCTTGTTCTTGTATTCTTAATAATGGATTTTAAAAATGTTACCAGTTTGTATCTTCTCTTTTATATTTGAGTAAAATGTCATAGCTCACCCCAATGCTTTCTGGCTGCCAGAGTATTACTGGCCTACTGTACTGAATGTCCTGCTGGGGCTCTCTGCATCTGCGGACAACATCTGGCTAAGTGACCTCTGAGACAAGACTCACTGGACTTTCAACCGTGCCTTCTGCTGCTTTGTGTGTATGTGTGTAAGAGAGCCTGCTTGCTCTCACCCAAATATATGTGCCTCTTTCATGCATGTTTGCAACCACCTGGTAAAACACCTGACATGAGACCTCAGGTTCACACACACTTCCCTCTCCCTTCAGGCCTCAGTGTCTCAGCCTCCAGAACCTGCAGATGAAGCAGAATATTAACTCAAAGTAAATTGGCATGTCTCCCCCATCAACTCCCTACATCCCTGAATTTCCCTTCAGTCTTAGGTATTCAGTGTGTTGTCAAGGCGTTGTATTGGAGGATGGATCAGAGGAAGAAATATGCATGAAGAATGTGGAACGCTGTGCAGTGGTTAGTGAGATAAGTGGCATTTGTGTTTCCTCCTGTGGCTAATTATGCTATTTATACCCCAGCAAAGAACGAGATGCTCTGAGCCGGTACACCAAGATTAGTAATTCTCACTAACATTGTTTATCCTCCTAAAAGTGATAACAGCATACACCTCTTGCTTTAGGGGCAATAGCTGTGTTTGTGTCTGTGTGCATATTTGAGTGCATGGTTATGTGTACCTCTGTGTGGATGTGCATGCATTTGTCATTTTGAGTTTTTTTATATACAGTTAAACAATATCGGCTAGATAACAATGGCAGATTTCTTTTTTTTTTTTTTTTTTATGTTTGTATCCAATATGTCTAAGAGCAGCTGGAAAGCACATACTGTATATTATCATGTGTATTATCAGTGAGAACTGGGTCCCTAAGCCATCAGTGTTCAGGCTATGCTATGCAGTAAGTTTATTCAAAAGTGGATGCCAGAGTTCCTTGGAACAGAACAGTCCAATATCACTGATCTTAATTCCTCTGAGTGAAGTGGTAACTTTATATCTATGCAATTTGGTGCTGGGCAGGTTGCATACAATGGGTTTATCAGAGCTTTTTTTTGTGTCAAACAGCTGTCTGCTGCGTCTGGAAACAGTGCTGATAATAGCGGTGAGAGTGAACTAAAACAGTAACATTGCGGGCCATAAAACCAAAACACTGAGCTAAAGGACGCTAAAACACTCTCTAGAGCTGAGATCTGTGGTAGGAACAAGTGCAGTAGAATAGCTGCAAGAACAGTATGGTGTGTGATAAAACTGGCCTCAGGCTGCTAACAATAAATATCATGCCCCATATAGTATATATTATGGACATCTATACTTACTGCATACTTGGCTAGACTGCTCCTGCAGCATCCCTCCATTCATCACAAGGACGAATTGGAAAATTGACAATTTGTTCCTTCCCTTTTCACAGAGTATGCTAAAAAGCAGGTGAAGTGATTTGACAACAGGTCCAGATACAGTCTACCTTGTTATAACACTAGAATTTAGTATTAATATTCTCAACTTCTATACCGCACTGGCCGCAGGGAAAAGAAAACACAACTATATGAAGAGTATTCCTAAACCAAACTGTTACATTATTTATAATTCAGTCAATATGCAGGGTCAGGGAAAATTAAGCCAAGGTATATCTCTCCCTAATCAGCCATCTGAAATACTTTCTCAGCTTTGACACAATGTATATTCAAATCACTACTGTGGTGAAGGCTAGCTCAGACTGCAGGAGTTTTGGTCCATTTTATCCCTAATTCACTCCTCCCGACAATTGGAGGAGAAATCTGGTCTAGGACTTTTGCCAGTACCGATATTCGGCCCAGATTTTCAGGTAATGTGGGAGGTTTACAGATTCAGTCTTAAACCTCCCGAAATGCTCACAGACTCATCGAGGCTGGCCCAATAATATCACATATAAAGTAACTTAACTGTAGTTGTCTGAACGTTGTTCTTGGATTTGGAAAAACATTACTTGTCACATTATTCGTCAGCAGTAGACCTGAGACATGCAGCCACATTACAGGACAGTACAGGAGACTTCCCATCAAAATCAATCCTACTGTATATCCTCTTCTCCTCTTTTTTTCCTCAGTTTCTCATTCTGTCATAGATGGTGTTGTAGAAGGTAGGTAATGGATTCCGCAGTAGCTCAGTGTGATAAAAGGCGACACAGCTAAGTCATGTGGTATTATCAGCTCTTTGTGTTCAATGTGCAGGACAGATCATCCCACTGCAATGATAGAGACCCATTGTCTCTTTTTCCCCCCTCTGAAAATGAATTCTGATTTGCAATTCCACAGATACAGAATGGGTTACAAAGCACGATTTCGAAAAAAATATCATTTTCCTCCCAAATCCTGCTGCAAATGAATCATGACAGAGTTTTCATTCCATTCCTCAGTTCTTCCCCTGCCTTTTTTATTTGTATCTTATGGAAGAGTTAAGATTTGGAATGCCTTTTTAAAAAGGAAAACATTACAAGGTCTGGCAAAGGCAAATTGGAATGATAGCAAATCGTTTGTAAAATTAAACTGTAACAATATAGCAAACACAATTTAAATTTGTGTCGGGGCCATAAATCGTGTCTACCCTAAAAGAGTTGGTTTGTTTTTATGTTGTTTGGGCTTTTTTCAGATTCTAAGCACAATTTAATCAACCATTGGAGGTGCGTAAAACAGATATGAGTGTGGTTTGCGAGACAATAGCAAAAACACAAATTGGATTTTCCATTTGCTTCTACAATTAAACAGTTGAGCTGCTGATTAAAACTTTTCAATTTCCTCCCTCCCCAGCAGCAGCTGCTCTCTATCCCTCGCTTCCTCTTTCTTTCTGTCACTATCTATCTATCTATCTATCTTAATGAACACATTGATTATTTTATACTGAAAGCCTCCATCAAAAATCATAAAATCTATGCACAAAAATTGCAGCTACCTGTGCTCACTTGTGAATAAGCTTCATTCAAAATTCCATAAACTAGAGTATTGTTCCTCTCAGTGCTTAATCCAGTCATTACAGTATCACCACTTGCCCTGCATGGCTGATTTGTGTGACATAGGACAATTTTGCTGCATCTATTCCTCATGATTTATGTGAGTAATGAAAATCCATTTTGTGGTTTTCACAGACAATATGAAAAAGCGGGAGATGCTGTATTGTGTGTTGACTGATTGAGAATGTTATTGGAAGTGCAATAACTCTAAGTCGGCATGTGTGTAACCGATTAAATTAGTTTTCTGCTGTTAGGTCTCACACTGCTCTAAAGCAATGTGGCTTATAATTATTTAAGAAAAAAAACAAATCAATTTAGTTGATATCTGTATCTTGGTGTTTTCGTGTCAAAGCTTTGCTTTGGTAAAAAAGTGGTAACACTGACTCCTAATTGCATTGGGAATGAAGGCACTATTGACATCCACATACAGCATACAACTTGCATCTTAACAAATAAAGAATCTGGTGTGACAGTTTTATGAAATTGATAGACTATGCATCCCTTAAATGAAATGAATATCAATTGCCTCATAGCAATATAAGATATTCTGATAGAAGTAGTAATAATGCCTGTTAAATTAGAAGTTTGGGATATACATCTCTAAGATTTCTGGCATCAGCTCAATACAATGGAAAAGAATGGAATTGTGTTTTTGGTGCTCAAAGCATTGAAAAAAGACATTAATGAATTCAGCAGGAACTTTTCTTACCTGAAAACAATGTTCTGATGTCAGGAGCATGTATGAAACTCCAATGGGTTGGGGTGGCAGCAGATGTTTCAGGGACAGATATTGTGTCTTAAAGGTATACTTAGACATTTGGGAAATACACTTATTCACTTTCTTGATGAAAGTTAGATGAAAAAAATTGATATCGCTTTTCCTCTCTGTAGGTTAAATATGAAGCCAAAAGTGGCAGTGGTCTGACATTTTTGTGAATGAAACTTTCCCATAAATGAAGTGGAACCAGCCATTTATAGGGCAATTTTAGAGGTATTGATTATGCTAATAATCAAATCTTATGAACATGCACCTCTTCTTGAACAGGTGGTATTTATCAGTCTGAAAGGACCAATTCACAACAGGTTTGTGCAGTTAAAAGAATTTGGTGGGGACACCCAGATAGCCAAATGATTAGGGCACTTACCATATGGGCATAAATGCACTGAGCAAGTATCCAGTTCAAATCCCAGCAGGCCAGACCATTTGCTGCATGTCATTCCCCTATTCTCTATCCCCACATTTCCTGTCTTTCTTATCTGTCCCTCAAATAAAGGCATCAAAATGCCAAAAAAAAAAAAAATAAATAACATGTTGAGCAATTTCTTTCAAACCTCAGCACATAAAACCAACACAAAACAAACATCTGAATTTATACCCCTAGGAGTAGTAAAATATTTTTCTTTGTGTGTTTGAAAAGATGCCTCTGGGGCTGCATGCTTTCTTATAGTAGTAGAGAAAAGACAATTAGAATGTAGAGGGCAAATATAGCAATCATACCTTACTATATGGCTCCCCCACACACATTCATACACACTCAAAAGCTTTTGACAGCCTTCCTAACAATCCCCACAGTTCACACACAGCTACAACTTTACAGTCACTGGCTGCAAGTCCACACACTCAGACACACACAGTTTTTTTTAAAGGATGAATAATATCTGAACTTGCTACCCATTACTCAACTGGGAGCTGCCAAGTACAACCAAAGTTTTGTGAGCAGCTCAAGTGGAGTAATTCTGGGTTTATGTCTTTCTCAAGGCACGTCAAGGCAAGTTGCTCAGGCAGAGGTGAGTATTTCTCTTTCAGTTCCCCCCTCCAAGAGTTTCCCAGCCAGACTGGGACTCAGGAATAATAATCTGGAGGTCAGAAAAATGGTTGTGCTGACAGCTTGAAGGTGAAAAGACAGACATAAAGATGGAAGAAACATTGTCTTGTCTGCAGTTAATGTAGCTATTACATTATGGAACTTGGTGTTTAAAGAGAGGTTGTTTTCCTTTGTTGTCATTTTTGAGATTAAAACTTGACAAGCCGATCTATTTTAATCATGAAGATCTTAGGACACACAGTGCATCTCGTTACTTTGTATATCACATTATTCACCGCATACAGTTGTTGTTGATTTGCACACCAAAAATGTGTTTTTAGGTGAGACTGACAAAAAGCCAAGTTTAAAAATAAAATAGTGACTAGAAGGTGTTCGTTAGAGCAGTTTCCAAGGAAAAAACTTGTTATAATAATAAAAAAAAAAAGTTAAACTGCTTTTTCTTATCATGGTGACACGAATATTTATAACCATCTTTGGATACAAATACTTGTTTTGGCTGAGGAAGAATACTCTTTATAGTACTCTTTATAGTTAGAGACCCAACATTCCCCCAAGCACTTGGCAACAGCGGTGCCACTTTAGTAATGGATTACATAGGTTTATTGAGTGGATTATTAAAAAAGGTTTGCTTGGATTTATGAACTGGCACAGGATTAAACTGTAAGGAAATATTCACAATTATATTTACATTTTGCAGGACTGCAGTGTCAGATTTTGATAATCTCTTTAGTTCTGGTCATGTTTGTTGTGCTTTCTCCTTATTTGCACATTCCTGTGGGATGATTATGCTAAAGAAATAGCATTTCTAATGGTGTATGGTAGTGGTCGACCAATATAGGTTTTTTAATGGCCGATGCCCATATTTAGAGAGCAGGGCAGCCGATGGCCGACATATATAATTTCAATATCATGTTTTTGTTGTTGTTGTTTTTTCGTATCTGATAAAATACAACAATTTAATAATAATAACGAATGAGACACAAAATTGCTGATCTTAAACCTTCCCTGGTGTTGGCTCAGTGAAATATTGTGATAAGGGACTAGATTTCTATACAGCCATCTGTAATTATTTGGTATTGTAATTAGGTTTAAAAAAAACAAAAAAAACTAAGAAAAGTAATTTATAATTCCATTACTCCATGCACATTACAATCTAAAATACATAGTTATCTTAGCCAGTAAGATGTTGTTTTAGATGAGATTTTTATTAATTAATGAAATAGAAAATATATTGGGTTTTGCTGTAGACTTCAGAATGTGAGTGATATTTAAGGGAGAGTGGGGTACAGTATGTCAGAAGCGACATCATTCAACTGCATTATTCTATACATTATAACATAACATAATGTATATTTTAACGATAGCCAGTAATGGTTTTAGATTAGATATCCTGTCATTTAGGATAAGAGAAACATGATAACATTTAGAAAAGACAATAGTGATTGAGGAAATTTAAGCATAAGTATGTTTATCTTTGTTGACAGACTGGGTGACAAGACTGTTAGCCAATGTAAGCAATCAAACATTTAAAAATAAAAACTTTGTTCCCTCACATTGCACAGCTAATATCATCTATCAAGTGTCAAGAGGTGACAACCATGTGATGGAGGGAAGATTCTGTCTCACGAATCCACTACTATCTCTCATTGGACACTGTGCCAAGTTAGGTTGGTTTATTGAAGCACAGACACACACATTTCCAGAGGGAGAGAGACATGCACACAAGTGCAGAAAAAATTTTGTTACCTAGAAGCCCATAACATTCGTTCCAAAAAATTTTGCTGGCAAGTTGATAACATGAACGCTAGTTTTAGGACTCCTATTAACATATGCTCACTTATTGAATCAAGGCTATCTCTAGCCCATGAGTAAATGCAACCAAATGTAGCTAACGTTTGGTATCTTATAACGATCAAATCAACTGCTTACAATAGCAGATTGTTGATTTGAGATGAGAGGAGAGGAGCAATCCTGTCTTCATTTGCTACCTCAGCTAACAGCTAGCGCTGCTGGCTTTGCCCACTTAAGAATGGTTCTGCTAGCTGGCTATTATTGTGACTCTACTGCTGGCAAACTGGCATGATCATGTATGTGATCGCCATTGATGAAGAAAATATGTTATGTTGTTTAATGTGCTTAACAACGGCAGACCACAGACTCACCAACAATTAAAGACCTCACAGTTACACTTGCTTACCATCCTACAACCATCCCAAATGAAAGATCTGATAAACCCCAGCCCCCCATACAAAATTTTTTAAGAGGAAGCGTGAAGAATTCCAACATTAATTTTTAGTGACAGTACACTTCCATCAAGACAAAGCATTGAAAATGTGGGAGTACGCTCCTTTGTTAGTGTATGTATGGGGCATATGGGCTGTAAATAAAGTAATCTCTTGGTCACCCCTTTTTCAAGGTACTTACAAAGTAAATATTGGATATACAAGCTACAATATGATAGCATTACTTTTTCTGGTAATACTACAGTAACATATACTCTACAGCCACAGTAAATATTATTAAACAGAAAATAATTAAAAGTTAATTAGAAAACAATTAAAAATGAATTAAAAGTGAACTAAAAAAGTACTTACATCTTTCAAAATATGTTCATCTAAATGCTGAAACCAATATTGAAGTGTAAACAATATGTATAATTTACAACATTTGTTTGTTCGTTTGAAGATCATAAGCTCTGAATTGAAGTTCAAAGTCTCTGGATTAAGCTGAAGCCTGGCTAAAACATGAGGTACTTGATTAAAAAAAATACCAGGCTCTTCTAGTTTTCCAAATGTTGTTGGAAAGAATCAGTCAAACACTGGTGATGGAGTTATTTTGGGGAGTTTGTGACGCTTAAAAATGTATTCACCATTTTTTATAGCCGCTTCTTTTCCAGTGTTTGTCCATGGGAAAAATGCTTTTTAGGCAAATGTGCGTCACGTGAAGAACTTGGAAGATGTAATAACCCATGTGGCCACTATGCTAAAATGACAAAAAGCCAATCATCGTTCCTGGGGGCTTGGCAAATGGCTGTATTAAGAGAGCAGCACTGCCACTCAACCTTTCAGCCAATTTGAATAGACCACCAGACATTTGTTAAAGTCTTGACAGGACAACTGAAGCAACAACTGCAAACAAGGATGGTTATTACTCTTTCTCTTATGAATTTTTGAGTCATGGATGTTTTATATTTGTAAAACTTTCCCAGAGCCTACAAAAGTGAGTTATTTTTGTGATATCATTATAATGCAAAGTGAAGCAGGAGCATACGAGCAGGGCCAGTGGGAGAAACACTAATTCGCATGTAGAGTTGGCTGCACAACATGGAAGAAAACCCAGAAGCTAGATAGTTCTTATCGTACATCCATGGCTTGGTATCAACATTACTAAAATACTCATACCCAGAATGCAACACTCTTTTAAAGAAACATGCCACTCTCCCTGATGTCTACTCTAAGTGATGGAATTTTGGGTGGCATTGTTATTATTGAGAGACACTAATAAAAATTCTGTTGCTATTAAATTTTCGTCTTTCAGGTGTGTGCTCAATGAAACTTAATATATTATAATGTATGTAGCGGACATAAGCCAGAGACATAATTAAGTCGGACACTCTCCCTCAACCCAGCTGGTCAGGGCAGACGACTGCCCACCATGAGCTGGGTTCTGTTTAAGGTTTCTACCTGTTAAAAGGGAGTTTTTCCTTGCTGCTGTCACCAAGCTCTTGCTCATGTAGGAATGTTGGGTCTCTGTAAATATAACTATAAAGAGTATGGTCTAGACCTGCTGTAAATGAAAAGTGCCCTGAGATAACCTCTGTTATGATTTGGTACTATATAAATAAAATTGAATTGAATTGAATTGAATTTTAAAGCCAAAGTGTTTTAATACTGTTTGTGGGTCTTTAAACCTTGTAACACTACTAAAAGCAATAAAGAAAGTATATGAAATACATTGTAAAACCTTTTTCAAATTTTCTCTCCTTACAATATAAAACTCTATACTAATTCCACTTTTACATTACATTATCAAATTGTTAAAGTGTCAACACCTTAAATTTAAGACTTCATCTGTACTCACATGTGTATCCACACCCACCTATCATTTTAAGTCACATTGCTTTGCCCTTTTGAAGAAATAAAAGGGAGGAAGAAAATAGTTTTCTCTCCTTCACCCTAGTACAACAATAATAGAACAGCAATAAGCTAATTGTCCCAAGTTCACTGTAAGGATTGCCAGTTGTAGCTTCCTTGGGAGCTTTTTCAGTGTGACTGCACTTTTGCCTTTGTTTCTCATTTGCATCGCTTTCAGCTTTGATGCTATAGGGTGGACTCATCAATCAGTGGTTCAAATTTAGGACGTTATGGCACCTGGATCTGGCCGGTTTCGAGGTTTACCCACAACAAGGTGTTCAAAACTTGATCCAATAACATGGGTCTTTTTTTCAACTTTGAGTTTCATCCCTTAGAGTACCAACCACTGTAGAGTTACTTACTGCCAAGTACTGCCTGTGGGAAAGGTCAGTTCAGGGTGGCACAGATGAGATTGTAGTGTCAAGAGTGGTTTGTTTTGGTGACTGATTCTCTCCTCCAGAGTGACTGTCCTGGAACCTGTGTTCTTCAGTCTGCATTACTACACCAATTGAATGTTCCAATTTTGAGAGTGACAAGCTAATTGAAGCTTAAGCCCTGTTCCCTGGACGTCCAACCGTACGCCCCCAAAGGTACCACATTGACAGCAGTGTCAGCGCTACAGCTGACTACTGGACCAATGAGCCTCATGCACCCAGTGTACGTGTACCCTCTGTATAATCTTCTTAATCAATTTGAACCTCTGATTGATTTCAAACGCATGGAAATTCTGGGCGCAAGTCTGCCAACCTTTGCCTATCTCTTGTTCCCAAGACACTGAAGCCCAGTGCTATATTCTTAAAGCGAGAGAGCCCGGGCTCAATGTGCTCCACTCGAAGAGCCAGGCATGACCAAGGATGAAGACACTCCAAGGGGAGAGGCCGACACTCTCCCAACACCCTCTGGGCCACTAAGAGAACTCCTGTTCTTGAGAGCATTGAACACCACCACCACTGCAGATGAATGCTGCCAAAAGGTAGTAAATAGCATCAAACTTAAGAGTACCAACGTTGATGATGTGATACTGGCCCTTTGAAAATGATAAATCTGCCAGTAGTCGAAAGCTATACAACTACCTATTGCAAGCCAATTCCAACATTCAGCTTGTGAAGAAATCCTCCCAATTCCCCATTGACCCCATGCTGCAGACCACGCTGACCACTGATACCTGTATTGGTTTTTTCCTTGCGAACTGGCAGTACACCTTCACCAACTACCCAGCTAAGCCAGCTCACCTGCCGAGTTTAAAATCTTCCTACATAAGGAATACCCAGATGCAAGTGATTGGGGCACCTTTATATATGCTGATGACACTCTCATGCGGAGTTCCATGTTGCACTCACATCTGGAGGAAATAGACATAGCTCAGACAGCTTACAGCTGCTGGGGTAAAGAACTCACTTTCAAAATGCAAATGGTGATGGCCTAAGGTGAACTACGTGGGTGTCCTTGTGGGAGCAGAGGTTGTGGAACCACAAGTGAACCCTGTCCAAGGCATTACCAACATTAGAGCACCAATGAACATTTACAAGCTTTGCAGCTTCTCAGGAGGGTGCAACTACTCCTGCCAATTCATTGAGGAAACATCTCCTTGGCCAAGCTGTTGACCGAAAGGTTGTGCCGTTTGTCTGGGACAAACCGTAGAAGCAAGCCATGCAGGCCCTGAAGGATAGCCTATGCAAGGCCACATGCCTGGCATACCCTAACTGTGACAAAAAGTTCCACCTAGAGGTGGAATTTTCTGACCATTGATTGAGCACAGGGTTATACCAAATATATGAGCAGGACAAACGCTATGATAACATCCCTGCCAAAAATCGCTCCGATCTACGACCAGTCACCACCTGAACCATCACGCCAGCACTACTTTGACTACAACATCTGCAAAAACATGATTACTGCATATGTGGACAACTGCTCCTTTCCCAATAACCTCATGTCTGTGCAGGTGTGGGCATCGTGTGAGTCCACGACACACCATACTAGCTCCAAGGGTTCCACCTGGGCCCCCAGTCATCCCCATATGCCGAAATCATTGGCATTCTTATCATGCTGGCTGTGGCACAGGGTATGAAGACACTTGTAATCTGCAACAACTCCAACTACAGTGTCTCAGCTTTTCTTGCCACCTAGCACTTTGGAAGTGCAACGGTTTCACGACCTCCAACAGAAAACCAATCAAACATAAGGAACTGTTCAGAGGCTGTGACCACTTGGTGTCCATACATGACCTACATACATGATCTATTGGAAAAAAGTCAGGGGTCACTCAAAGGTACCTGGGAAGGACCAAGACTTAAATGATCTGATGGCACGCTGGCAAAAAGGCATGCTGGATTGCACCCCTTGGGCATTTGACGCGGAGTTTCTGCCTGACTCTCTTCCCCGCCCTCCCAACTCACTTGGTCTCAAACCACGGCTACAACAGCAGCAACCCAGGCCGGACCAACTACCGTCTCGGTTGCACATGCGTTTTCTGATTCCGACCTCGTATCTCTTCAAGAACTTGTTCCTGCAAATCAAACAGTTATACTGTCTTTCTGACCCTTTGATGCATGCTATACCCAGAGAGGCCAATCACTAGTAGTCAGGTAGTAATAACTGTACTTAATACCAGGTTTAGTGTTAATTGTAGAACCAGACAGTTACCCATCACAAACACTCAGAGCACTCTAAGGTGCCAAATATTGTAGCAACCCGAAATCAAAAGTCGGTATTAATTGCATGGAAGACCCACAGGATGTGAGTCCTGTGGGAAAAAAAAAAAGACAAAAATGTCTTTACTAGATGTCTATCAGATTGTGCTGTAGCTAAATTTAAGGAAGTGATTCCATCAGTAATTAATTCACTGCCATGTTACAATATAACAGAGGACTCGTATGCTAACTTTAGTCCATCCCAAATTGATCATCTTGTTTGCTGCAGGCTCAATGAGAATGACACTCGACTTAATTGCCCCTGTAAAAAAGAAGATAATAAATAAAAGGTGGTGAGCTCCATGGTTTAACTCCCAAAGCTGCATATTAATTTGCATATAAACTTGAAAGGATATGGCATTCTACCAAACTGGAACAATCCCACTTTGCCTGGTATGATAGTCTTAAAACATATAGGAAGGCCCTCTGTAATGCCAGAGTAGCCTATTACTCATCTTTAATAGAGGAAAATAAAAACAACCTTAGGTTTCTTTTCAGCACCGTAACCAGGCTGACAGAGAGTCATAACTCTATTGATCCATGTATTCCTATAGTTTTAAGTATCGGTGATTTCATGACTCTCTTTAAGACCAAATTCACCACCTACTGCCCTCAACAGGCACCAATTTATCTCCAGGGACCTTAGAAACAGCTGTAAAACCTGATATATACGTAGACAGTTTTTCTCCCATCGACCTTCACAGATTAACTTCAACGATGTCCTCATCTAAACAGGAACTTTCTGCTGTTAAACTCAGACAAAACTGAAGTTATTGTACTTGGCCTGCAACACTCCAGAAACACATTATCTAATGATATTCTTACTCTAGATGGCATTGCCCTGGCTTCCAGCGCCACCATTTAGGAATCTCTGAGTTATCTTTGATCACGATATGCCCTTTAACTCCCACATAAAACAAACTTCAAGGACTGCCTTTTTTCACCTACTAACATTTCAAATATAAGGCACATCCTTTTGTCAAAAAGACACAGAAAAGCTCATACATGCTTTTTGTACTTCTAGGCTGGATTATTGCAACTCTTTATCATCAGCCTGTCCGAACAAATCTTTAAATACTCTCCAACTGATCCAGAATGCTGCAGTGCGATTACTGACAGGAAGTAAGAAAAGAGATCATATTTCTCCTGTGTTAGCTTCTCTGCATGGCGACCTGTAAAATCCAGAATAGAATTTAAAATCCTCCTCCTCACCAACAAAGCCCCCAATGGTCAGGCACTATCATATGTAATGAGTCTAGCTCCTGGTTCTTCACACAGTCTAAATATGACAGATATGAAAAAGGTATGAAGATAACCTAAAATGAAATGTGACCACGTTACAAAGCTACATCTGACAGCACAGCAGCAGATTCTACGAATAATAATAACTTTTTGACTCGAGTCTTGTTTTTGCAGGATTTTGAATTTTTCTAGAAGTGTATTGACAATATGATCAGGGCAAAGGTTTAAACATGGGTGTCTTTTGGGATATTCAAAAGGATATATCAATGCTGAATAACTTTTTTATTTAGATATCTAAAGACCTTCTCTTCCCTTTCAACGTCGAAGGTGTTTGAAAGCAGTCTCACAACCAAAGCGAGCATCAAGGAAAGGTCATTTCATTGAAAATGTGATATATTCTCTGTCGTCTGTGTTTTTTTCCATTGAGCAGAACTTTTTCATTTCAGAAACAAAAACTGTCATATTTTTCTTCCCCCAGGAAGAATGCCCTCTGAGTGTATCAAATACCAACTCATATTCACAATATGTCCGGCCTTCACTGAAAAAATTCTCAAATAATGCATTCAGTTATGAAAAACACTCCTGTCATGCACACACTACAGTCTATATGACCCCTGTATATTTCCAACCTCCTTCAGTGGTGACAGCGAAGAAAAAAAAGAAAAATAAATACCTACCTCCAAAAATGACTCTATCCAACTACTTTTTTTTTTTTTGCCCATGTTGTGTAAATGTGCCATCTTAGCTTTGTATTCGTTATAATTCTCCTCTGTATGAAGAAAGCAACCAGTCCTGAATTATGGCTAATTGGCTTGGAGACATGGAAAGTCCACTGCCTAACAATTCCCACTGAGCATTATTAACAGGTAATCACCTCATTTGCCAACATTTTCGTTTAAATCAGCAAAAGAGATGACTGATAAGCAAATCTCTCCCCTGCTGTTTTATTGAGGTAATTTGCTGGTAAAACAAAATCATCTCAGACATGCTGAGCTGAGCTGTTCAGCGTGTTTCAGCCAGTCGCATGAGCTTAATCCTCAGCAGGACACAGGTGACACAGTTGAGAACACCTGGCTGCCCTTAGTGAGCTCTGTGCTTCATTTCATTTCACAGGTGTCACAGAGCAAATTGGGTCAACTGTCCAGGAGGTAGTTTAAGAAAAAAACGACCATAGTGTTTAGCGCATCTACATCTACATGTTTTCCTAATAAATTGGTAACTCTTTATTCATCTTTGTTGTCAACAACTGTCAGTGTCAAAGCCCTTCTCTGTAACAGAAATTACATTTTACAGATAAAAGAACTGCAAGTGTAGAAAGAAATGCAAAACATATATCTATATCACTACTTCTAGTATGTTTCTGTAACTTTGTTTATTGACACTGTATATTTCTCTTTCTCCTGGAGATTTTTCTTTTGATCACTGATTGATCGATCATCACAAACTGTGGAATATTTATTCTTAAAGCCTCACCATAGTGATTTGACAGGATCTTCTCATTGAGTAACAACTGGGGGGGTGCCTGTGGCTCAGGAGGTAGAGCGTGTCATCTACACTCTACATGCAGTGAATTTCTCCAGGCACACATTTCTTCTGTGGTTGTGGTAAAGGAGTTACACTAACAAGACGCTGAAAGAATGCTTTCACACTATATGTCAGTAAGTTTAATGTTTCTTGATTTTAATACCTGTCCCATCCCTGCACAATCTAGCTTATGTCTGAAATGTGAGGCTTTAGTCTGTCACAGTACATTAGCATTAGGCTATGATCAACCAGATAACTTGTTAATCAGATGGGTGATTATGTCGCTGGTGTTGCAGATTGCATTAGTTGGTATATTTTTATTTACTGGAAAAATAATACGCTAGTAAAATCATCATATTTATCACAGTGATTAAAGTAAAAAACTTCCTGATTTCATCAGTCATCACCACCGTTATGTAGTCTACAAATCAAAAATTTTGGAGGATAATGAAGCATCTATTGCTTTATTTACACTGAGTATCAGGACATCAGTATTGGCTCCAAGGGCACCGGATTCATGTCAGAAGTGAGGGGGGGCAAAAAGCGTACGTGTGTGTAGCAGTAGAATGATCGCAGACTTAACAAGTTCCATTTCACGTGATCTCATAAAAATAAAGTTGCAGCAGCACGTTACGCCTTAACAAGCAGGTTAACGAACGCTGACTTCATGATGTCACCAGCGTCACATTCATTGTTGGCAGGCACAGAGCAGCAGGCTGAGATGAGAGGAGCAAATTCTGGACACTCCTAATTTTTTCCTACTGTTGTGCATTAATGACCAAAATGTAAGTTGTTTTCATGTTTCCTAAGTGTTGTCATGCAGCATTTACAGTTAGGTACATAAGTATTTGGACAGTAACACAATTTTTTGTAATTTTGTCGTCAAGATGTGATTGAGGTTTAGACTTTCTGCCTTAATTTAAGAGGTTTCACAAAAATTTTGAATTAATACATAATCCCTCATTTTCAGAGGCTCAAACGTAATTGGACAATTGACTGACAATCAGTTGAATGGCCAGATATGGCCTGTTCCTTTGTTATTTCATGACAAATTAAGCAGATAAAAGGTCAGAAGCTGATTCTATGTGTTAAATTTGCATTTGGTATATGTTCATCGGAATTCTCAATATACAGTCAAAAGAGGTGTTGATGCAAATGAAGGAGGCCATCATTTGGCTGAAAAAACGATACAAACCTATCAGGCAGATAGCAGAAACTTTAGGAGTGGCCAAATCAGCAATTTGGTACATTTTGTAAAAAGAAGGAACGCACTGGCAAGCTCAGCAACACCAAAAGGCTTGAAAGAACACAGAAGACAACCAAAGTGGATAATCACAGAATTCTTTCCTTGGTGAAGAAAGACCCCCGCACAACATCTAGCAAGATGAAGAACACTCTCAAGGAGGTAGGCGTATCATTGTCCAGGTCTACAATCAAGGGACATCTTCATGAATATAAAACAGAGGGTTTACCCCAAGGTGCAAACTGCTGGTAACACTCAAGAACAGAAAGGCCAGATTATACTTTGCCAGAAAACATCCAAAAAAGCTTGCCCAGTTCTGAAACAACAATCTTTGGACAGATGAAACCAAGATGACCTGGTACCAGAATGATGGGAAGAAAAGAGTATGGAGAAGGAAAGGAACAGCTCACGATCCAAAGCATACCACATCACCTGTCAAATATGGTGGAGGAATTGTTATGGCATGGGCATATATGGCTGCCAGTGGAACTCGGTCACAGCTGATGAGAGTAGCAGGATGAATTCTTAAGTGTATAGGGCTATACTATCTGCTCAGATTCAGCGTGATGCTGCAAAACTGATAGGATGATGCTTCACAGTACAGACAGATAATGACCCAAAACATACTGCGAAAGCAACCCCAGAGCCTCTCAAGACAAAGAAATTGAATTTTCTTCAATGACCAAGTCCATCACCTGATCTCTGCCCAATTGAACATACTTTTCACTTTCTGAAGACAAAACTGAGCAAAGAAAGACCCACAAACCAGCAGCAACTGAAGGGTGCTGCAGTAAAGGCCTGGCAAAGCATCTAAAGTGAGGAAACTCAGCATTTGGTGATGTACATGGGTTACAGACTTCAGGCATTCATTGATTGCAAAGGATTTTCATCTAAGTATTAAAAATAATCCTTATATTTATAACAATGTTAGTATTTTCAATTACTTTTGAGCCTCTGAAAATGAGCAATTATGTATAAAAATGGCTGTAATTCCTACATGATTTTTGTAATATTTTTGTTAAACCCCTTGAATTAAAGCTTCAAGTCTACACTTCAATCACATCCTGATAGGTTTGTTTCAAATCCATTGTTGTTGTGTACAGATACAAAATTACGAAAAATTGGGTCACTCTCCAAATACTTATATACCTAATTGTATTTACGGAGCTTGTTTGTATATAAAGTGTTTTACCATTTGGCCTTAATTGGCTCTTAATTACCCAGTTAACGTTCCAAAGGCCACTCCTTTATTTCACATAGGCTATATAGTATAATAACATCATATACTCTATTACATTTCTATTACATTAAAAAACAATATAGAAAAGAAAAAGTCACGTTAGCCTAACAGCATTTGTAAAAGTTCAAAGTGCAACTTAAACTGGGGCATATCACCAACGCTGAACTGTTAAGTAGACCTAATAAAGTAAATTAATCCTCCCCTCAGATTTTAACAAAGTAAACCTCCCCCCTTTGCTCACTGGCAAGCTGCGGAGCACTTTTGAAGAACCAGGCCATCAGACAAGTCTTTGTGGATGTGGAGGAAAAGAAGGTGATTTAGACATAAATCAAACATTGTCAAGCAAAGGAAGTTTTTCAACGGAGAAGCTCCACTCAGCTGTTGTGTTTGAAATAGGCACCGTCAAAGACAAACTGTCGACTTCACATAAGAGGGATTGTGTGCTTTGTCCTTGTGCTGCCAACATGTCCGCAATTGTGGGCACCTTCATCACCCAACAGATGGGTCTTTCAGCAAAATTGTTGTTTACCAGCAAAACTGCTGGAAACACTTACACCTGGGTGAACAGGCGTTCCATCTCAACATCGCCTGTGTCCATGTCAACCACATTTCAGGGGATCCTGATGCTGCTGAATCCTGGGTGACTGTTTACTGCTGTGAGGAGTACCTGTTTCATGCTCACCAGCAGATACAGAGTGGGTTGGTTAAACCAGTCATCTCACAGGTGAGCAGGTTGACTCCCTCAAAGAACCACTCTCCTGTAGTAGTTCACTGGATTTGCCCACTCCTGTAGTAGTGAGAAAAAAAAACTACTACATTTTTTTCCACACATCATCACATCATCGTGACGGCGTGTGGAGGAGCCCCTTGGAGGTAGAGTCGGACTAGGACCAGAGGGGGTAGACTGCTCTTTCAATCTTCAAAGATGCTGTGGAATACCTCAGTGGACGTCAGGTTTGTGTTGTATGTCTGGAGCATCTGGACTGCTGACTGAGAGGTGGTCTCTGGTGGGGTGTGATGTGGATTACACACAAGCCACTTCTTCCACGAAAAGTGTGACAGGAGGTGTGTGTGGAGGGAGACACTGATGACCATGCTGACCAGCTTGAAGTATTTAAGTTAAACAGTGATTAGCATTTGGTGTTTTAGCTTTTTATTTTGTCTTTACTTTTTTTTAGCACTTTGACCCACCTTTTGTCCCTGTAGAACAGATGTAGGTTTGCCATGCCTCCTCCTCCCAATGTCAATGTGTCAATGTGTATGTGTTATGGCATAATCTAGTTAGTATGTCTTCATAAATTATATTGATTTCATATTCATTAGGACAGTCACATATTCCTATGAAGTCTTCAAAAAAAAAGAAAATAGAGAGAAGACAAAACAAATCATTGTTCATGCAAATCACAATCACAATTTCATTGTTTTTGTTTGTGTTTGAATTGCTTTTTATTTCAGTTAAGAGAGATGAGAGAGATAAGATAGATCTACTCGTCTGATGCAGATTCCCTGTGAGCATATTTCATTTTTTGGATTTGAGATTTTTTAAGATTTATTTTTTTTTTATTTTCAGCTTTGCTCTTTACTAGTTTATGCTCCCGATTGTCCCGCCCCCCCCATATTAGCCCCCCCTGTCAGGTTAGAAACTGCAGATCATTCCATCAGTCTTTCATCTCTCCATCCTTTCTTTCTTTCTCTGCTTTTTCTTGATTTGACACTTACTGACAACTTTTTTTGACACAGTTTTTTTTGTTTTTTGTTTTTTTTTGACTTTTCATGAGGAGAGTCAGTCTTTTTTTTATTTTTTGGCATTAATCAGTTTTTTCTTCCAGACTTTCCATTAATTCCAGACAGCACTGTTTGGTTTGAGCAAGATTTTTTTTTTAAGAAGAAATCTGCCTATTTGGTTTTGTGGTTAACCACTCTCTATTTTGTACAATTCTGCAATGAAGAACCTTTCTCTTTGGCTAAATGATCTAGGGGTCCCCTTTTTTGTCTCTAATTAGCTGTGCAGCTTTACCCGTTTAGGTTATGACAGCAACCCTCCATGCATTGGGAGCCATCACTAGCCTGTTTCGATTCAATGCTCCAACTGAGTTGTGGTCATCAGTGATGTAACAATGAGGACGTTGAAGTTCAGTTTTATTTTCTTATGGAATGTTTCGTTTTACATGTTAACAGAAGCATGCAGTGGATTATTGGTAGCTCAGTTCAGCTAGCTAGGTTAACAGCTCAAACAGTATAATTTAACACACACCATTGAGACAAATCTGTTGGTTGCATTTTACACTGTATGCATTTGATTGGTATGAAAATGTCCTCTTTGATGGGATTGAAATTAAAAATATTCTTCCTATTTTATGTTTGTCTCCTTAATTTACCCAATGTCTTAGAGTTGATGGGAATGATTGAAATGGGGATACAGTAATCCAAGGCTTGAAAAGAATGTGAGACAGGGGCGTAATGTGGGGGGGCATGACTCTTTGCCCCCCCCCCACTTTTGGCGCCCTTGGCATGCCCTGCATTTCTGTTGGTGCAGAGTGACTTGTAATCAAGAAATCTAGTTGGCTGACTGAAACCGACAAAGACTTACTATAATTATATTAATTTCAATTAAGTATTTCAGCAGCCACAGGAAAATAATGTGTAGGCAAGAGTTTGATGTGTCTTTTAACAGATAATTAGTGTTAAGATGTTGGCCAAAAGCAAACGGTTCCCTCAAAAGTTGATTTAAATGCATTAGCTTTTGTGACAAGATTTCATGATTTTTCACTGACCATATTGTACACAGTATAATGAATTCATTAACAGTACTTGCACTCAGTGGTGTACTTTTATTGAGAGCAGTAGCAGTGATTTATCCCATCACCAAATATTGCTACAGCTTTTCAGTTCCATTTGATCAATGATTCTCAAAATAAAATTTATGGATGCTCAAGATCAATGGAATATTACATTGTCTTTTAAATAGCAGTTACAGTATGTACTAACAACTTTCAGATACTTTTTAAAGAAGGAAATCTATAACAGCGATATATACTCTACTTTTTTCTGTTACCTGATAGTTGCCTCGTTATGTACTTAAAAAAGAGACCCAGTTTGGGGCATTTGCTGATGAAAGCCTATAAAAACTGAGATATGAAAGTTTGCTGCGAGCAACATGCATGTGCTGTGATGTTGGAAAATTAAATCCACAAAACAACATGGATTTGGTTAAAAGTATAATGTGAACTTGACAGCTGTTTTGACTAATAATGGTGCTGTTTAGCAGCTGTGTTTTGTTATGCTGGTTTGAGAATCAGATGACTGTAGAACACCAGTATCTCTATTATAAGGGTGTCAGTGACAAAATCTTTAGACATACATTCCCTGCTTTTAACTTTTTGCTTTTTCCTGCTTGAATTCTCCTTTTGTATACTTTTTATACTCCTCATTCCGCTCCTAAATAAATTTGGGTTCTCAGAAATCTCATCCCTATATTTCTGTAAGCAAATGCTTTTAGTTTCACAGCAATGGATGGACTATGAGTGGACTATAAATTTTGCTCATCTTTATGGGTTTTCACCCACAGGGATCACTGCTCTCTGGCCCACAGAGATCATGCAGTGTTTGAGCTGGTCAAATAAACGCTATGATAGGACATTCTTTTTGTGTGAACATTGTGAATATTGAAATCATTGGAACAGCTTCCTTCCTTTCTCTTTAATGAGACAGAGAGAACTTTAGGCACTTCTATTATGACTAGCCATTGGCTAGATTGCGTCTCAAAGGATGTCATTCTCTTGATTGCATTTCACTTGACTTCTTCACTTCAACATCTACTGGATGGGTTGGCACCACATTTTATACAACAATGATTAAACATTTTTAGTCTCCAAGCCCAAGCCAAGATAACCCTGATGAAATAATCAGAGGTTTATCCAAAGCTCCTCCAGAGACACAGTAGATGTTAAACATCACAGGCTGAGTACAACTCTTTCTAACTAGTTAACTGACCTTTATGTGAATGGGCCAGTTTGATAACCACATAATATGGACATGACCACAAACAGACAACTTTAATTTAAGAATAATCTTACAAAGGTATTTAAATTCACCAATTTCGTGAAATGAGCTTATGAACTGAGTGGAGGGGAAAATAATGTTATATCTAATAGCATACAAGGTATTCTTCACATTCATCATGCCAGCCTCTATTAACCTATAGAAAAGAAACAGCTGTGAGGGAGATCCAGAGCTGCGTACGACAGTGGAGGACAGAGGATGCTCACTCTGTTCAAGGGGAAGTCATTATTTATGCATTAGTGATGTGAAACTAATTGTGTTCATCCGCACCTCACATGAGCCCACAGAGCTGACTTGTCATTTGAATTTAACACACTAAAGCATTTGCAAATATTCGCCAAGTGCACCACAAAAAAAGGGTGAGTAGTGCTCGTTCATGATTGAAAATTCAAAACTGATCACTGTTTTCTCAGTGTGATATTCCACTTCTGTAGAGTTTATTAGTATAGTACAGTTTCCATTGAATTTAGAGCATACTGGGCAGCTTTGAGTGTGAGAGGATGAAATAAAAATGTTTACAAGCACTCGTGTATAGAAATTGTAATAGATGACGTTAATATAGTGAACAAAGGAAATAAAGCATCACTAACCCTGGAATACAAACTGTGCACAACCACATCCTCTTTCTTTTATCTTTTTGCTGCTCTCTTGGACTTTACAGCATCGAAAGATTAATACAGTGGAACATTCCAAAGTGAAAGTCCTTATCCTTTTTTAACTCAAACAAAATAAATCCACAAAAAAATATTAGTGGCAATTGTGGTAAAGTATCACAAACTTGGCAGCATGCATGTGCAATAACCTTATATCTCCTCAAAACTAGTGGCCCAAAGCTTCATCTGGGCAATGGATTATGACTGGCAAAGCTCACTGAAAAGAGAAGAAAAAAAGACAAAAGGATGAAAATGTGCTGGCACCAGAAAGGGAGCAAGTTTGGCTCTGTGTTTCCTGCCCCACCCCCCGGTCATCGCACTTGTATCTCAGCCTTTGTCCCTTCTTAGTTCCCGACACTATACCTCCAATTTGACTCCTTCCCTACTCCCCCCGTCCAGTACAATCTAATCTGAGCAGCTTTACTCCCCTTTGAACACCTCACAATTAAGCAAAGATGTGTGTTGTCCTTGATGCATTGTAGTTGCAGCCCTTCTGCTCTCCTGGAGCAGAGACTTTGATCCCTTAAATACTGGAGCTAAACGCCAGGCGGCTACAGTACAGTATGCTACATATCTGCTCTGACAGGCACTGCGATGCAGATGTGCGCCATTCAGATCAGTCTGACAGCCCCCGCCCCTGAGGCCTGGCATCAAGCAGATATGGAGAGGAAGTCTCTGTATCACTACCACACCTGCTCTCTAAAGAAATATGGTAAAAACTGTAAAGGAACAAAACAAATGGCGTCATCAATATTTAATGCATTGTCACTTTGGGGGGAGTTCACTTGACACAGTAATCTAGCACTTTACCTGACACACCCTTGCAGGATGGGCCGGATAAACTCTGTGTAGATAGAGAGCGATGTAAGCATTTGCAATAACAGCATCTTTTGAAGATTACAGTGACTGGTGAGCATAGTAAATTGCTCTCCCCATGTTCCCTGGTGGCAGAGATAGTTGTAGAACATTTGTTGCCAACCTCTCTGACAGAGAAATGTTAGCCTTTCTTTAGAGGAGAATAAAAAAAATGCTTGGAGAAGCTTACATCTCCAAACAAAGAAATCCTGAAAAAGTCAGATTGCAGAATGGAGAAAGAACACTTCTGGAACCAGGGGGTTCTTCCACTTTGCATCTCTATTGCAGACTGATATTCACCCATAAAAATTGCATTTAAACTCAACATAATTTTATTTCAGACAATATTAAATATTAAAAGAAATTCACATTATCAGAAATTCATATTTTCTATAGCACTCTTCATACTAATATGGTGATAAGTTGCTTTGATTTCATGAGTGCACTCTGGAAAAATATATTTTCAGAAATGTTTCTGTTCATATTTTATGCAGTAATGAAAAACCCAGCATTACGTCAAAACAAAAGACCCAGTAAAACTGGGAGTTTCACAATGCTTTCTGGTCCAGTTAGGTCTCATTATCTCAAAAGCATGTAATGTCTTTTAAATGTCAGGATATGCTGTTATTCTACAATAAAAAAAAGTAAAGAAGATTTCCAAAAGGACTCTGACCTCATCCAACAAATTCAATAAAAATTCAATAAAAGCAAACAAGTTCGCTTTTACACTGATTGTACATTTTGTGCTGATTATATGTTAATAAAGCTGTCAAACCCAAGCTTGAAATTGCTTTTAGATGTATTATGCTGCCCTTTATTATGAGGTTAAATAACACATGTTTTTGAAATCTGTTCCCAACTTAATTTATTACCTCAATGTTTACTCTGCTATCTGAGAGAAAAAAAAGTAATGATTTTAAAAAAATATTTTGGACGTGATAATTTGTCTCATCTTCAGCTTGCATGAGCACTCAATAATCCTTGCTTCAGCCATAAATTAACTGAAAGCAGAGGCAAAACTGATTGAAGCCTCAGTTGGTTCAATAAATCTCCCAGGCTGAACCTGACATGGCCAGCCTGCAATGTTTGCAGGATTGAAAGACTTGGAGCTGAGAAGCAGCAGTTTGCTGAATTCATAAATTTCTTCGTTTACGCCTTCAACAAAAAATCCTTAATTACAAAAAATTACCCACACAAGGCATTTGAGGCTATATGGATGATGCAACAACAGCTATATTAACCAATGCCTTTTGATTCTGGTATAATTTTGAAACAACCAGACCCTAGATATTTGGTGCTCCATGACTTATGACTAATGGATGAGCAATAATTTGATCTCTGAAATATTTACAGAAAAAACCCTTCATCCTACGACACTTTCATCATCTATAAAACATAAATCAGAAAGGGAGTCACAAAATTAAGGTGGAAAGTAATTAAATCATTACACGCTTTCAAACATGCAATGAAACAGAAAGTTTAAATACAACCAAAAATGAAAGACCCTATAGGATTAAATGTTTTGTTTCTCATATCTCGTAAGCCAAATATGGTCATGAATTGAGGATAGAATTTGGAACTATTAATCCTGGCTCAAAGCATGTTGTCAACCTCTGTGGAAAATGGGATTTCAAAAATCCAGAATTCTATCACTGTAGCAGGAATCTAGAAATTTTTAATGTATGAAAGCTAAAGTACTCTCATCCAGGGGAGAAAAAATCTTTAACTTCCTAAATCCTCACAAACACAGTCTGTGTTTGGATGCTACATTTTATCTAGTACGTTTCAGTTCACCAATCGATTTGATTTTATCTATCGAGCGTTCAAAATAAATAACTTACACATCAAGAAATAAACACTCATATAAATACATCAATTGAAAGATATAAATGAACCAATTAACTGTGAAATGGTTTAATAAAATTTATTAAAATTAAATTATTTAACCATTTTTATTTTAAAGTGTATTTTTCAAAAGGCATATTTCAGAATGTCACTCTTCATAACAAAGAAGTTGTCACCAGTGCCCACTGACTCAATTTTCCATCAGTCATATACCCTGTCTGTCTCAACAGGCTCCTTCATTGATTTTATGAACAAGAGCTCAAAGTACTGTATTTACATTTTAAGGAGGTAATTTAAAGGCACAATATATTACTAGTTTAGCAAACTTACCAATTGCTAGCCAAAGCTGTGCTGCTGGCTAGCAAGCCAGCTCCTGTTGGCTTGAGGAACCAATGAGAAATGCTGTTTGTTTTTTTTTTACTCTTCACAGTTGTCTTTCTTTGAGGAACATCTATGGAATTAAAATGCAACCAAGCTGAAGTCTGAATTAGCCAGCTAGCTGCTGCTGTTCACACTGGCCCTTCAACTTAATAAAAATTCAAGCTCATAAGTTAGTTAAAATAGTTATCAGAGTAGGCAGCATTTGTAGCCTTGTTAAACTAAATAAAAGCAGAGTTTAGTGACTGTGTCTTATGTTGCTTTCACGTCATATCATTCAGACCATGAGCATCTAAGTTGGAAAAACCGTTCATGAGAAATCGGGAATAAGCTGTTAATAATATCACCGACATGAAATATGAAATAAAAAGAAGCTTTTGAAAAGGAGCATGAAAAAGTTTTTAAATCAAAACTCCATAATGAAATGGAATATATTGAAATAATATGTTATTAATATGATTATCTTATATTCATAATGTCTTATTAATTAAATATTGAACACTAAGGAGTTCCATAGTTAGCTGGAACATCGAACAATTAGATATGTCCCAGCCCGCAGGACAGTTCAATTCTTATGTTCTACCCTCTCTGAAAGCATATTGACAATAGAAGAAGAATATACCAAATTAAGGTCAAAGACAGCCATCAGGCATCCAATATGAAATCTACTTTTCTTTTATTAGGTGCATTTTTTTCTTTAGTGATACTTAACCTTCTCATAGGGCCTCCACAACACCTTGTTTCCCCACAAAATGGTAAATAATGAATTTTCTCTTTATTCTTTTCGTCCTCCACACTATCATACTTGCTCTCATTTCATTAAAGCAATGTGAATGTGCTTGATGGGGTGGAGACATCGAGGGTAATTGATCATCTCCATGTCCTGGGTACTAACACACATTTGGCGAGTGAAAAGAGATAGTCTCTCCTCATTTCCCTGGCCAATTCAACTGTAGGAAGTTCTGTGTGTGTCAGTCTGCAGCGCATGGGGGAGCTCAGTGGTGACTAAAGGAGGTCTGGATCTTTATCTGTTAAAGAGAAAGGAAGCATAGAGTTTCACCCCTGTCAGCAGGTTTCTGCGGCAGACAGAAGGCGAGGCAGCCTGCTGTCATGGGCTTTAAGCCTGACGGGCTCATGTCTTGTCATAATGTGTGATAAATAGTTAACATGCTCACTTTTCACCCTGAGCCAGCTTGAGCCAGGCCAGAGTTCAGCCAACATTATGAATAAAACATGGCAAGTGTTATTTGCCCAAGGAGATAACTAATGTGATATACAAATTCTAGACACAAGTTTTCATAGAAGGGAATGACTGATAAATGACAGTAGACTGGTTGAAATTTTATTCCGCAGCATTGTCTTTTGCTGAAACAGGTTGAAATTTGTCTCAGAGGGTAATGTGACACACAATTTAAATGACAACAATTCAAATTATGAGGGTGCTAAAATATGATATGTTCTCTGTTCTGTGCTGCTTTGATTTATTCTGCAGGAGAGCTGCTGAATAAAAAGTCAGTGATCCCAAATAAATGTACCTATTAATCATCTAGAATTTCTAAAAGCAGATGCATAAAAAGAGGAATGAAAATATCTGTGCATATGAGTGTGTCATGTAGTATGAGCATGCATGTGAACCTCTGCCTCTTTCATGTCATATGCACCCAGCAGGGAGGGTAATGGAAAAGAAAGAGATATAGGTTTATTGACATATTGATTTCAAGGCCTTGTAGTAATGGAAATGCTACGCATACTCTAAATTGTATGGACTAAAGAGTTATCTTCCAATTTGAACTGCTGGAGGGTGCTGAAAATAGGTTTTGCAGAGCAAGAAACTGATAATGACTTCAGGCTAAGTATTAAATTTTGGGTATTATTTGGACTGAGATATGCAGCAACCAAAGTCAGTGCCCAAATGGATAATTTCTAAAGTGGAAAACACAGAGAGCACATCATTTTCAGCTAATTCCTGCCCAAAGCTTTGCAAAAAAGGCAGCCCGTACCTGATCTGAAACACAACCCAGTTCCCATCAGGTCTGTTTCAGGTTACTGAACTAAAATCTTCACTGAATGTCAGTTCACTTCACAAAAAGTAAGCTTCTCGTATTTTGTGCATCTTTAATGTTTTTTAATTCATTAAATACATGCGGTGTCATATGGCATCTGTTTGTTCAGTACATATGGGCACTACCTGCAGACATACAGTAGGTTGCTTAATAATTCCTTAGAAAAGTGTAGTAAATGACTATGGACAAAGCAACAATGCTAGGTGTCTTTCCATCCACCTGTTTCTTTACCAAAAATGGCAGAAATTCAGAAGAAAAGGATCAAAAGGTTTATTTTGCACATAATATGTGTAGTGAAATGCAATGTGACATGCTCCTAAGGTGGTACTAGTAAAAATTTTAAGCTAGTAAAGACTAGTGTAAAAGTAAGGATTAGAAAAAAGAACCACTGTATACGGGTTACAAATTCAAGACAAAAAATGATAAATAAATGTAAAAGTAAAAATGTAAATATATCAAAAGTGCAAATATGCAATGTGCAGTTCAAAGAATTAGCTGAAAAAATGTGCCGTCATAAAAGAAACATTGCATTATTTTTACACTTGGTTAAGATGTAAATACTGTCATATCAAAAAGGAGAGTTTGCGCAAAGAAAGCTGATAAAAGCAGATTTTTTTAACATACACCTTTCTTTCTCTACTGTAAATAAGACATTTTGTCATGCCACCACTCGTCATTACACACCTTCACTTAACCAGAAAGGACAAAAAATAAAAAATAAAAAAACTGGGGTGTTGGGGATGTTCATAAATTCACTTCCAGAATCCCCATGTCACCATAGCAGCTAAAAAACACCAAAGGGTACACGTGAGCCAGAAGAGACAGATTCATTTATAAAAAAACACAAATTCTTACTGAAGTCCCTCTTCAGTTAAGAAAGAAACCATCAAAGTACTTCCCTTTAGACTCAAAATCAATGAGAAAAGACAATAGATGAGCAAATAAAGAGTTGAAATTTAGGCAGTCAGCAAACTTAAGAGATAAGACATACAGGAGAAAATGTAATGAGCATATATGAGTTGTTATCAACCGTCTTTACACCTCTAACCCAATGTGCCTCCTCGCCCTGCTTTTCTCTCTGCTCCTCCGCTCAATCTGAGCACTGAGGCTGGCGTGAGATGCTTCGCCAGCTCCATCTAAATGCTCAGATCTGATCCAGGCACAGCCAGATGTGACCCCAACCCTGTGCGCACTGGTGTCATCACTAAAGATGGTGCCAAGGAGGCCTTGCCTGCATGTCTTGAGGAGGAGACTGATGGACTTGTAATGATACTTTCAGATCATTTTTCAAGCATTTTTTAAATTGTTTTTTTGAAATACTAAATATAATTTTAAAGGGTCTTTGTGATGCTGCATTTTAATCAGTGATAAAATGACACAATATAAAATTTTATATTCCAGTCACGAGTCCCATATATAATAAAGGATCCCCCAGGTTTAGCTATAACAAGATGATTCATCCATTCTACGGTGCATCAAAACCAGACTAATGGCCTTTCAAATTTTTAAAGTAAAACCTTTAATAAGTATCCCCATGAGGTTAATGTGTCTAATGTTTGAATGCTGGTGCAAAGATCCATCAGCCCTCAGGTTCTCAAAGAATCAGCCTAATGGTGTCTGGAATATCATCTGAGATATTGAGAGATGGATACAAATAGTTTCTGATGAAAAAAAACAAAAATCTTGCAGTAACCCAACTAGCTTTTCCCATGACAATAGTGATAATGTTGCTCATTTACAAGTTTGTGGACTCATGAATTTGCATATGAACATCTCTCAACGTCTTTAACATGGAGTTCATATGCATATTTTAATAAGAGGGTCAGTGTGTCTTGATGTTTCACTGAGGGTCATTCACTTTGTCGCTTCGCCCGTAATACGCAGCATGAATTTGTTTATAACTAAATGTCTGGGTTTGTTTTTCCTGCTGCTTATTTTTCATATTTACTCAACACAGAGTCAACAGACTATAATGACAGATTTATTTAAATGATATTGGTATATTCACATTCCCACAGCCTCTATGCACTCTGGGTTGAACATAATTTTGAGATTGTAGCATTTTCACTTACAGTATCAGATTGAAACAACAAAGTTAATTCTTCTGCAAACATTAGCTTAGTCCATCCCTACTTACTTGCCTTTATTGCACCTGTCAAGCTTTTTTATTTAAGCACAGCACATATGCAGCTTACAATGCTAAAAGTTGCAGATTTACATCTTGAAATTCTTATCTCTCTACCATTGATTTAATGGACAGAAATTACAACTGTTGCTGGCAGATATATCGGGACTAACTAGCTAGCAAATTAATGTTAGCCCTTTAAGTTTTGTTTAAAAACTACATTTCTCCTGAGTGAAGCTAGCAAAGCAATCTAAAAATATGCACTTGATACCTATAATGCCTGTTATGGTTTCTAAGCCACGGCTGGACAATTGTTGTTTGGGGGAGGGATATAGTGTCTCTGCTCTGTGGTTTCTCTAATAGATCACAACAAGCAAATTTTATTTAGACTGATTTGAGTAGAGCTTGAGCGTGTATTGACATTTTATATTAATTTTATAATTTTTCATTTTATAATAAAGTGTATATATTTCTAATCTACCTCCCTCTCCACTGCTCCAGTTAGACAATGGCCTACCACAAAAGAACTGATTCTGTGTACATCAGTGATGTCTTTGATGATCTATTCCTCTGTCCGTGCATCTGTCTTTTAACTGCTGACAACTCATCAACTGAAATAATTACCTTAATTCTGGGAGAGGATAATCACTGCAACCATATTAACAATTCAACAATGACCTAAAACATGACTACATTATTAAGTCATCGTTTTTACTTGGAAGAGTTGGCCCCGTGAAAACTAATTAATCGTCTGAAGCAGGCCATTAGCCTGTCAGCCCTTGCCAAAAGCCTAAATCTGAAAATTCTCATTGTATGAACTACTCACACACTATTCCTAAGGATTCCTCTGTGTTGTCTGCAAGGGTTTTAGGAAGCTCTCCAGCACCATGTGCTGTGTGATACACCTTAACCAGAGGCATATGTCTAATGGTGTGTGTGGATGTTGTCTGCATGTATGCACGTGCTCAGATGTGTTTGTTTGAGTGTGTCCATGATGAATGGGTGTTACATGTTTTGCTGTCGATATGGTACTTCAAGGCTAGAGATAGAGATGCAGAACAGGTGATCTTTTAATTACTCACTCATGACATCCTTATTCTACTAACTTCAGTGATAGAAGAGAGAGCTCTCGATGGTTTCCCTTTCTCGCTGTCTCAAAATTCCCTAAGAGTACTGTTGTGGGTGTGAATGCTAACTGGCTAAGGGTAAACTCTCTGCAAGCCCCTGGCTTTAATCTACATGCAGATCTCTTTGATGTGCTGTCTTGGGAGCAACAGAAGAAATTACTCAGTCAACCTCAGAGCTCATTGCTCATGGCCAAGGTGACTGCACCTGGGTAAGGTGAAACGTTTTCTCAGCGTCCTGTGAACTCGGTCGGTGAGAGAGCTGCTTGTCACATACAATCAGCTTGCAATTCAATATGATTGACCCAGACAGGAAATCTTTAAGATGCTCATGCATGGATGGAGGAGGGGAGACGGCCGCACATCAAAGCGTAAGGGATGCAGATTGCTCATGCATGCTAACATGGCAGCTAAGGTCAGGAGTAGTTGATAAGTGACTGCTCCCAATCCAGCTCCTGAGAATGAAAGTGGACATTGAATTAATGCTACTGTTAAGTGATTCATTCAGTCTCTGATGTTACCGCTTTGTAACTATTTACACTGATATAAAAACCCAAGCAACAATCTGCAACTTTTAACTGAGCAATTTGTTTATTGAACATAAATTTTATAGCCCAGAAATGGTCAAATCCAAACTTCTCAAGGTATTTTAGCATTTAACATAATCAACCTTTTGTGTTTGAAGTTATAAAACTATCCTCTTTACACAGTAAAAGCACTGAATCTTTTTTTGATGTTTTTTTGTTTGCATTCAGTACCAAAGTTGGAAGTAGTATGATGTTCTTATAGCTCAGTGACAAATAAGAAGACAGAGGCTGGCATGGATACGTGAGCATACACAGTGTTTGACTTTGACTCTGCAGTTCATGTTCCATCTCCTGCCAGTAGTCTTGTTTTCTTTTGCCAGGTGACGATAATCTTTCCCTAAAGTTAAAGTAAGTTTTTGATTACAAAATCCAAAGGTACGCATTCTAGCATCTTACTTAAGTGGTTTGAATCATCCAAAATTGATTTTTCACCACTTGTCCTCTATCTAATCATGCTAGGTATGTGTTCCTGAAAAATAGAGTAGTGTATGTCTGTGTGAGTGTATATTGGAGGGGACGTTAACAATTTGCATTTTGAAGATTTTCCTTTCCAACAGGTTTTTTTATTAACCATAAATGAAGAAATTTTGGTTAAAGCTGGGTACTGAAAGAGGTCTATATTTGACACGACACAATTGATGTATTCATTAATTTTTAGATATCCATTATAATAAACATAGTGCACTGTACATACTAGTAGCCTCTATTGCACAGCTTGGGTTTATACTTTTTTCAATCAGAATGCCATCAGAACCAATTCATTGGGGAAAACAAAGGGGTTTGTGGCTGTAATTTAATTGTTTTTGTAGCTTTATATTTGCGGGTTTTAACGATGGTGGGTATTGTTAATGTGGAGCAGTGGTTTGAGAAGATGACTGAATGCTGCTAAGCATAAAAAACTCTCTCTGCTCCCTCTCCAGGCCCAGCAAAGCCCACTATGTGTCCTGGATCAGGATGATCAGCACTACATGTCTCTGCTTCACAGATTGGCGGCCAGTTTTTGTTTATCTGTCCCTTCAGTTCTCTTAACAGATGTGTTTCTAAATTAACATTACCTTCCTTTCCCCTTCTCCCACCTTGCCTTTAACGCATCTCCAGAACCCTTTATCCTTGAACATGGAGCTACCTCAGTTGAGTGCAAGTTACCACACCAATGTTGATTGGGGGACCAAAAAGGGTTTATTTCATATCATGCTCCATAAACCAGCACTAAACCTGGAAGGGCAAGTAATCAGGTGGGCCGCAGGGATTCTCCAACATGACGGCACCTCCAACTCCTTTGGATTCACACCAAGTGTTAAATCAGGGATGGGGGAGCTAGCTATATGGAGGCCTTGAGATTAGTGCTGGAGAAATGATTTCATGCTAATTGGAAAAAGAAACCCTAGGACACCTTATAAGCACAAAACCTATTATGTGGCATAATGACAAGACAGAGTGGGAGAAATAGAAAATGTGATAAATACAAATGATGCCACGGTTCAAAAGTGAGTGGGCTAAACTTCTGATGGACGGATCAAGTATTAAGAGACAAAATCAAAAAGTTGCCCCCAAGATACCTGATTTAAAAGCAGAGGGCTCTGGGATATTATGTCATCGGTTGGGGTAGTTTGAGTTGAGCCATTAGGTGGGATAAAAAGGTTGGTCTGCCAAAATCGATCGATGTGCTAACACAAAAGGACAGCAGATTTCAACATTTCATGAATGTGCCCCTCAAAGGCAATTTTGTATGAAAAGGAATGGATATAATGTACTGGAGGGATTTTAGGAGCTGTGAGAACCTTGGGAGAGAAATAGAAGACCATGCCAACAGTGTGGTAGCTAGTAATGGGCAGAGGTTCGGCTGAAAGGTTGGGGTTGCACAGTTAATTTAAGCTGACAGGACAGGGTAGAGGATAAAAATGAGTTTCTCTTCTACAGCAAAGTAGAGGGCCAGCACTGTCCAATCTCTTTGATGGAAAGGGGTACACACCCCACCCCTCATCAGTAAAGGGTTAGACAGAAGTGAGAGGGAGGTGCTTTATTGAAGGTGAAAAGTTATAATGTTGTCTGAGTGGAAAGCCTCAAGGGCAGTGACCAGGCGATTAGAGGATGTTATTAGAAAACAATGGGCTGTACCTTCCACTCATAATCCTCCCACATGTGAATGTGTGTGTGTGTGTGTGTGTGTGTGTGTGTGTGTGTGTGTGTGTGTGTGTGTGTGTGTGTGTGTGTGTGTGTGTGTGTGTGTGTGTGTGTGTGTGTGTGTGTGTGTGTGTGTGTATCTGTGACTTGTGCCTAACCTCATGCTATCAGTGACATTACATCCCCTGGACTATGAAAAACATTCCTTACTTGTACGCACAGGTAAATGTTTTGTTTCTTTTTTGACACTCAAACTCACTGCAGTTAACTAAACAAACATTGAATACACCCTACCCAAATATCTCCAAACCCTAGCGCAGGCTCTCTAAAGGACCTATGCATTTTTTAATTGTCTCATGTTTGAATAAGCTCTAAAGTTACTTTTTTGTAAAAGTCATGGCATGAGTCTTACTAGGTTGTACCTAGTAAACACTTCTAACAGGGCAAAAGTCTGACTTGAATGCCATCACACTAAAGTCAAACTGAAATTTAAATTCTCTTTAGTAAATTATGTTTAGTAAAAAAAATATAAACTATTATAATATTATGGCTATATTAATAATGATATAATTAATAATAATTTTTCAAAGTAGAATAATTGCATAGTCATATTTGCAAAAACAGAACCTAAGCTTCAGACCTCTGGATGGGCATTTCTCATTGCACTGGTTGACTGGCCGTTAAGAGCCAGGAACTTCTGTGATGCACTACTGACTAGAGGACATCGTATAACATCTTTTGCCCTGTGAACATTGATTCAAGGAAGTTTTTCTCTTTTTCTACATGCACACATAGCATTGGTTGGATATCAACCGTTGGTTGGTTATCAGGTGTTTGTCACTGTGCAACATTTACCATTTAAGAAGTCCCACAGTGTTCTTAAGTTTGTATTGCACACAGAGAGTGGAATCTAGCAAACTAGGGTAACTAGCTACAGTCCTGGTTGAAATTATAGCCCACCCAAAATACAGAATTGAGAATATCTTCAGAAATAAATGCAAATCAACCAATTCTGTATAATCTGAATATTTAATAAAATGTTCAAAGTTACTGAACAACAAAAAACATGCTTTCATATAGTGAAATAAAAAATACAGACAAAAAAATGTATGCTCGACATAATTATTACGACCCTTTTGATGACTGAATTAGTTCCTCAACCTAAACAAAAAAACAAATAAGACTCAACTTTGCTTTATTTTCAGTGTTCTCAGGATGTGAATTAATCAATGAATGATGGTTTTACTGCAAAAAAGGGGCTGAGTGTTTCCAGTTTCTTTTTCACTGTGGCAAAGACAAGAGAGCTGTCTAAGATCATCAGAAATGCAATTATCAAAAAACATAACAATTCCAAAGGCTACAAGGCAATCGCAAAAATCCATGTTTCAACAGTTTGTAATGATATCAAGAATCTTCACAGTCATAAAACTGTTATGACACTTCCATGGCATGGTGCTAAGAAGAAACTCAATGAGAGAAGTCTGTGAAGGTTGATGCAGATTGTGGAAAAAACACCATATAAGACATCTAAAGCGCTCCAGGCTGACCTGGTGCAATCTGGAGTAGTGGTTTCAGCCCATACAATACACCCAACACTACACCAACTAGGGCTCCATGGGCGAAGGCCACAGAGGACACCACTATTGAAAGAAAGGCACAAAAGGGCAAGACTAATGTTTGCAAAAACTTCCATAGATAAACCACAGTCTTTCTGGGATTATGTTCTATGGACAGATGAAACCAGAGTAGAGTTCTTTGGGAATGCAGTGCTTCAGTTTGTTTAAAGGCGACAAAATGAAACCTATATGGAAAAGAATGCCTCAACTACGATTAAACATGGTGGAGGTTCTATAATGCCCAGGGGCTGCTTTGCTGCCTCTGGTACTGGATTCACTGAATTTATACAAAGGAATGATGAAATCAGAAGATTACCAAGGCATTTTAGAGCAAAATGTGTTACCCAGTGTCAGAAAACTAGGTTGGAAGCAAAGATCATGGGTCTTTCAGCAGCACAGCAACCCAAAGCACACATCCAGCAGCACAAAAGAACGTTTTACCAGCAGACAGGTGCAAGAAACTTCTAGTTAGCTTTGAGAAATATTTAGAGGCTGTCATTTTTGCCAAAGGTTCTGAAACCAAATATTATTGAAGGGTGCCAATAATTGTGCCTGGGGTACATTTTGTCTTTTTATTATTTTAATATTGTGCAAATTTTGTTTTTTTATTTTCTTTTGTTCGTTAGCTTTTGACATTTTATTAAATATTCTGATTATACAAATTATTTAATTGGTATTTATTTCTGAAGATATTCTAAATTCTGTACTTAAAATTCCAGGGTGCAAATAACTTCAACCAGGACTTGTATCATTAGCATCTACTAAACTAGTAACCTTAGCGCATCATACATTATCCTGTTATTCAAATCATGACATAGAGTAACTTTGGTAGTGTTCAGATCACAGATGGAACGAAGCAAAGGTAATCACGTGGGTCCCCAAACTGGTTAACTGTCTCTTTATCTTGAAATTGAAGTGATTCTAAAAACTATTTTTACTGCCACTAAGACATTGCATCTATTAGATTACTTTACTGATCTTGTCAGTCAGTACAAAAATTTACACCCCCTAGGGAACACTAGAATAGGGGGCACTACCGAGGGTACTCCACCAATTTAGCATTCAGAACTTCTATAACACTGTAAGACTGTGTTGTAGGAATATATGAATGTGTGTATATATATATATATATATATATATATACATATATATATATATGTGTGTGTGTGTGTGTGTGTGTGTGTGTGTGTGTGTGTGTCAAAAATTTTACATATCAGTTTAATAAATCAAAAAAAATGCTTTAACAAAACATTAATTAAGGCTTTAACAGCAAAATAACTTTTAATATCCATCACTGATGCACTTTCTCTGATGCAGAGAAAACTGAGAATAGACTGGGGACAGGCTCTGCTCACTTCAAGTATCTTGTCAGCTGAACTTAGTCCTAGTAGTATAATATGTCCTTTTCAGGATGCATTAGAAAAGTATAATTGAATATCTGATACCTGATGGATAAAGACACAGTACATTTGAATTGTGAAAAAAGCATATATTGATTGATTGATTGATTGATTGATTAAGCCAAATCTTTATGTATAATTGCATTACAGACTCATTTAGTCTTCAATACTAAGCCTGTCTAACAAGTGACATTAGAGTAATCTGTTTTACATTTTTTAGCTATGTGTTTACTGAATGGCAAAGTTTTGTTTGACACTTTGTCCAAACTGTTCTCCTGGTGAATCAAAAAGAAGCTGTAAAATCATCATTTAATGTTATTTGAAATTATGGTGGCTGCACACCTGTAACTTGTTTATGCTACATTCATACAAGACACATGTATAATTTTATGTAGGTTCTTATGTTCTATATGTATAAAATTTACAAACTTTTGCATACGTAACAAGCTATCCCTAAAAATCATGGATTTTAAAAAAACACCTTTGGTTTGTATCATTCTCCTATAGGTTTAACCGCTACTGATATCGTATGTAATATTTTGACGATATCTGCTCTGACTCTTGTTAACGATAATGTTTTTTCTTGAATTTTTAGTTACCAGTTAAAAGGCAATCCCCATGCACATCCAATGAAGTTATATCTTAGTTATTGTATACAGTACAAACTTCTTTCAAAATACTTATTATTGAACACTGATTACCTGCATATAAGCTGATGATGTCGTAAGATTTGTGAATAATTGTGATTTATAAATTGCATTAAAGTCTAGGGAGGCCTATTCACTTCCAGTTAATTTATTACACAGCACCTGTTAACAGTACACTCTCCATTCCGATTTTACTTTACATAAGGTCATTATGATTACATGTAAATTTTATGAAATTTCATGAGTTACACAATACATACAAGCTATGGAGGCCCATTGATTCCTACTGTATGGTACCTATGTACAGAAAAAACTGTATTCAATTTAGAAATAGTGATTATTGCACACTGACCAACTGTACATAATCTCATTGTGATGACATGTACAGTTTATGTTATATATTTCCTGGAGGTCTGTAGAGGCCCAATCAGTCCCATTGTATTTATAACTCAAAACCTGTATAGAATACAATATAAATCTTAGGCTCATTATTATGACATGTGCAATTAATAAATTATTATATGTTATATAATGCATTAATATCTATGGAGGCCATCATATTTATATACAGTAGAAATGCCATTTAGATTTTAAAATGTTCATGTTGCATTCTGATCAACTATACATGAGGACATTGTAATGAATTGTACAAACTATAAAGTCATGCCAATCAGCATCAATCCACATAGAAATTACATTTATTTTCTACTGGAAAAATGCTTCTCAAGTTTATTTTTACAAACACTTAAGAAACCACCTCACTAGTCAGCCACAATAAGGTTTAGATAATTTAAATATACTGTATATGAATATAAATTACTGTACATTTTCAAACTATTTGCATTTTCCATGTATAAATTTACACCCCAGCTCAAACTCACATCTTATGTTTTCCTTAAGATGTCGAACTGATACATAAATTTTTAAATCATCTGTCTACCATTTGCGGATGTTGACAGCCACCACTGCTTCCTTCACTCACTTTGATCCACATGCTGCCTATAAGAATCTGATCAGTTTTCCATTTCTTCTTCTCTCATCATGACACTGTGCTCGGCAACGTTTGAAAATTTAATAAAAACACCACAGCTGATGATCAGTCTTCATCTATAATAAAACACAAATGTGTCGACATGGAGATAATTATAAGATTTTTAACGGAAGGACTGCATGGAGGAATGACTCGCCATAATTGCAGCAACCATAAATGCATGCTTTATCACCTTTATAAAGTATTCATGCTCCACGGTTGATGTGCTCAGAATGTTTCACGACAGCAGCATATGACTGATCAGGGTAATAAAACCCAAAAACGGGAAAGTGGAGGATAATTCTCAGAAGTAGCGGGGGTAGTACTATTTTAACATAGCTGAGTTATCATGTTGTAATTTGAAGGTATTTCTAGTTATTCTGTATGTTGAAATGCTTTTAGGTCAACATAATATATCGAAATTTGGAGAAACCACTTAGCCTTCAATCTGCCTTAATCCATTTTGAGCTGTCGAGGAAGTGGGCTCAAAGATAGGAAAAAGAAAAAGCCAGAGTAAAAAAAAACGCTCTTCATCTTAGAGACAGGGTTATAAACATCTTTTCTCCAGGTTAATCTCGGACCTCTTTGTAATGACTGTGAAGTCAAACTGACCCACTTTTTCTCCAGTGATTCAAAGCTGGATGAGGAGTGCACCTCATTTGTATAATTAGTTTGGTGAAAAAAGTCTGCTGTCACGTCACTGTGTAAAGTATCCCAAATAAGCATTTAAATTAAGCTACATTACTTCAACATAAAAAGAAGAAAAAATATTCAGCATCAATTCAAAGTTTTACTCTTATTGCTCCATCTAGGAACACCTTGAGTTGGGGGCTCATGATTATCTTCAGGTCTTATGTATTATTTCTTCTCCGGGGAAGACTCTGCTGAGTCATTTGGAAACCCATGACTTTCAGATGGTTGCAGCGTCCTCTGATTACTAGTGACAATAATTTTGTGTAGAGACAGAAATGGAGAAGTTCATCTGACTCGGGTCAGAATGTGTGTTTTTTTTCTGAAGTATTTTAGTATTTTTCACATCATTAAATTCACATGCAGTACGTTTTGGTTTTTTATGCAAATACTTCAGCAGTGTTATTTTAAGTTACGGATATTTAAGTTTGTAACTCATTAACAGTGTTTTAATTAGCTATGGACAATCAATTGGCTGTTTTTAAATCATGTCACATGTCAGATATAACTCATTTGACAGTGGACAAATGTTTTCCAGGATTTACAGCAAGTGTCGATGTGACAAACGTATTTCAAACATTTTTAATAATTTATGATCTAATCATCAGTTAGGATTTATTAAAATTTAGCTTCATGATCATTAACTATTGGTGATAAGAGGATTGAAAATCTTCTGACTTGCCAAAAATAAGATTGATAAAGGATAATTAAGAAAAACCCCAGATTACCTTCAGTGGCATGTTTTGAATGCTTATTGCCAATCTTTTCCTTATTCCCACAAAATTATGTGTGGTGAATACAATATGGTTTAAGCTCTGTATGCTCTGTAAGATCTGACTATATATTTATACAACTAAAACTATGGCTAAGGTAAAATAAATACCAAATCAATGATAAAAGCTGGAATAGTAGTTAAACAACTTTTTTTAATCAGGGCCTTACTCTTAGCAATTTTGCATCACAGCTTTGCAAAATAGGTTGGGCAAGGCAAGGCAAGTTTATTTGTACTGCACCTTTCAACAATGAGGCAATTCAGCGTACTTTACATAAGATGCAATAGGCATTAAGCAAAGAAACACAAGGCAGAATATAAAGATAATATTAAAAGATGGTGCTAGAGGCTTTTTAACCGGGACTACTTGCAGGGCTAGTTTTTAAACTACTGTAGTTGGCAAGCTAACCACTCACAAGCTAGCTAGCAGGAAACACACAAGCGCTAGTTAGTCAGAAGCCTCTCAGTAGTGGGGCATTTACCTCCCTGTGGAATTTTGTAGTCAGGACTTTACATCATTTCATTAAATAAAGAGGTACTGAGGAAGAAAAAAAACCTCACAGAACTAGCTGTCACACAGTTTATTTGAGAGATATATTTGTACCATGAACTCCTGAATCATACCTGTCTAAAAACCATGTCTCTTTTATGGAGCAGTTCATACTCCAACAAAGAGGAATACATATACAGTGGCTTCAGAAAATATTCAGACCCCTTTACTTTTTGAATGCACAATTTGAGAAGCTCTGCCAGGAAGAATGGCATACACTGCCCAAATCCAGGTGTGCAAAGCTTGTAGAGACTCATCCGAGAGGACTCAAAGCTGTAAGAGATGCCAAAAGGGCTTCAGCCTTTGTTACCTTTTCATTGTAAGGTCTACTCATTTATTGCCCTCCACAGACTAACAACTTGTGAGGAATGTTTGAATTTGTGCAGCAGTAATGAAAATTTTGCATGCATTCAATTGATTTTATTATAGCTTGGTGATCTCACATATATTTGTATACAGATATCAAAAAAGATTTCTCACACAAGCAGGAATCTCCCAGCTTTGGCAATCATTACTGCCTACTCCCTCAGTGGGTGTTGTGCAGTCTTGCCCCCCCCCCCCTTGGCAGTGTGTTGCTCCTGGCAATCAATGCTCATTTTAATCCCTCATCCACAACCCTCAAATTGATCTGTGTCACCCTGGTCTTCCTGCATGCAGGCAGCAGCTCAACACCACTTTTTCTTCTTGTCTGGAACACAGATTGCATACATGGGCTCGAGAGAGAGGATTTGGTGTTCCAGGTCTTTAGTAGTGGGAGCAGGGGACATCAGGAGAGCATACTGGGCAGGATGAGGCCACTGGCACTGCTCCATAATGGTTTGTACTTGGATGGATACGTGGGTGGCTGGGTTTGTGGGTAAATGGGTGGACAAATGGATGGATCCATGCACCAGTGCATGGATACAGTAGATGGATGGAAATCAGGTGCAAAAGTGATGAGGGAGGCGTGGCTCCAGAAATCACCATCTGCCTTACTAAAGAATTGAACACTACAGTAAACCACCATAAAGGATCCAGTTAACAGTGTAAAATTGAAGCAATTAATTCAAGTATGTCAAGGTATCACAGTTACCCCAACAAAGATCAGGACAGATGTGGCAAGTCTACATCTAGTGTTACATTCTATTAAAGAAAATATCATGATGAGGATCCCGAGGTAGGAAAGGTGGATTAGCAACCAGGCCCAAGGTTCACTGGGTGTTAATTGTTATTTGGTAATTTGATTACTTGCAAATTTGTTAAAGAAAATTGCACCTAGGACAACATTATCAACGAAGGCAGGTCCTTCATCATTACATGCAAGGCCTTGTCTTTCGTAGGAACTCAACAGCCCGTATTTTTATGTGTAGCCAATGGTCACAGGTGCTGCTTTGTTACCACTGTTTTCCACCTGCTTAGGGGATGATAGGAAATCCAAGTTGCAGAAACAACACAGCATTAAGAAAGCAAGACATATTCTTCTGATTCCATATGTCCAACATTCATGCCATGCATTTGTGCCAGTGAATTATAAATTGTTTGCACTGTGTTGGGGAGGATAATTCTATTTTAACTGTATTTCCAAATACAGCCTGGGAATATCAAAATGAAAATACCTTGTACTGATGAATTTGGGATGTACTGCCTTAAGGGTTTTTTTGGTGAGACATTTTCCTGATTCCTCTCTGAGGCAACAGGGAGTATGAGTGGCTGTGAGTGGCAGGTCACAAAGATGAAACCTCCTCTACGTGGAAAGGAAGGCTCTTGGCTCGAGGGGCAGACATGATTGGCGTCACTGGCTTGGATCTCTCCTTCATGAAGTCTATGTACTAAAAAAATTTGAAAAAAACAGCTATTTTCTAAATCTGGCAGTGTTTCCAGTAGTTAGATGGTTTACACTACATAGATTAAGGGTTGTTTAATTCCAACATTGCAAAAACCTATAATTAAAGAAATAGTTTGACATTTTGGGAAATATCTTTATTTGTTTCCTTGCAGAGCGTTAGATGACAAGATTGAGGTGTGGAGGACTATTACTGGACTATTTCTTGGCTGGGCACAGTGACGTTGCTGGAGTTTCTGCTGATTGTCTGGCACCCTAACAGGAAAAACAAAACTCCAGGAAGTGACTGCACAAAAATAGTCCAGCATATAACCCCTTGTAAAATCAATGATTTTTTCTGCTTCAATTTTTGCATGGATTAAACAATTGAGATACTGTATGTTTGTGAGCTTTAATTGTGTTGGTAGATGGCCTTTGTTACCTGTGGACAGAGCCAGGCTAGCTGTTTCTCCCTGTCGCCAGTCTTTATGTTAAGATAAGCTAACGGGCTCCTGGCAGTAGCTTTGTATTTAGGGTTTGGACATGAGAGTGGTGTTTACTTTCACAGTTCACATAGTGCATATTTATAAATAAAGTTGTATTCAATCAAATTACCATAACCTCTCTGACACACAGAAACTCTGTGTATTGCCTGCTGTGTGCACTGTACTTTAAGGGAACTTAAAGGTGACACACAATACATGTAAATACAGTACATACACAATGCAATGCCTGGGTGGTAGGTCAGTAGGGGGTCCCAAGCCCCACTAACAGGTTAATGGAGCCATGGAGGTGAGTGTACACATGCCTATCACAAAATTGACATGTATTTTCATTACAAGAAATGACCTCAAATTTGGGACGCATGAGTTCCCATTCTAGTAATGAAATCCATCTTTCTTGCCATGTACATCCAACAGTATCTCTGTGCTTTGACTCTTCAGCTACCCTCAGTGACTGCTGTGCTGCAATAAGAAACAATTCATCAGGGTTTTAAACAGTTCACGGTTTAATTGGGTAATACTTCAGTTTACAATTGCCTTCTACTGTAACAAAATCTTTCCATGACAGGAACAAAACCATCTTAATATGACACAACAGATTCTACAAATAAAAGGCTTACCATTGACTTACTGGTGACATTGCTGGATTTGTTTGTGTCAAATGTATCTTTTTTCATATTCTCATTTTTCCTGCATCACTTTTTGAAGCTTGTACAACATCTATGATGAACAGAGGAGAACAAAAAAAACAGAGTCAGTATAAGTAGAGACATATTTCAGTCCTTTGGCAAAAGTCTGAGTTGCTATTTCAAATTAGGTCACTTATTTCCCGTTGGATTTTAATGACGTGTATTGATGTCTTTAATAAGTTTTGCCTTTCTGTTGGGTATTAATGGACAGTGTGATTCCGAGCAGTGCTGGTGGTGCCAAAAGGAGAAGACAAGCAGATGAGGCAGGGAGACAGATTGGGAGAGAGCGAGACAGACAGAGATTGAAAGAGAGAAAGTGGAAGAGATCCCAAGAGTTCAGTCATACTAATCCCTTTGGCCGAGAGCTGTGAGTCAATTATTCTTAATTTGTCTTTTATCTTGCCGCTACTGTCTGGGAATGGGACTCCTCCAAGGCTTGTCAGGCACTTATTGATGCTGTCTGGCCTGAAGGGTTCAGAGACCAGAGACGTGCAAGGTCTGAGGGGGTAATTGTGTCAGGAATTGGGGTTGGTTGCCGAACAGGTACATTGTATAGGGTTGTAAAAAATGACATGAGATGAAGCTATATATATATCTTAAAAATAAAATGGAAGGGTCATAAAGGGTGTTTGGCAGTGTTACAGTTTTGATAATGTTGGAATTTATGGGAGTGAGCTATTTTTTGTTTGGACAGGACACATTAGTAATATTCAACACAGCTGCTTCTGCTGGACTGTTTATCATCAGTGTATACTTATGTATGATGTAATAACAGAAGCTATATCAACCACAATATATCAGCCACAATATTAAAACCAGTTACCTTTCCATAACCTTAACCAGGTGTTTATTGTTGTCACCATGACTAGGAAGCTCCACCAACCTTGTCAAAGCACTTGTTTTAACCCAAACCATGATCTTTCCCTAAACCTAACTAAGAGGTTTTTGTGTCTGAACATTATCAACCCTTAAACATAGCATTGTCACATCAAAACACATTAAATTTTCAACACTTATTAGCAATTGTTTTTAAAAGGCACAGACAAATGAAGTTCTGCCGATAGGATGTCAGATCAGAAAAGTTCTCTATGTGTTGTTCTAGAGGGCATGGACAAACAGTGTATTTTGTACTTAATCTGGGGTACTGTTTTTCTTTGGCGTGGTTTGCAGTAGCGTTTAGAATATTCTGGAAAGCCTTTAAAACTTTAACTAACATCAAACATGTATCTTTCATTTTGTAGTAAAAGTTTCCATTGCATATTCTTTTACAGTCCTGGTTGACATTACTGGCACCCCTGAATTTTAAATTTTAATTTAGAATATGTTCAGAAATAAATGCAAATTAACCAATTTTGTATAATTAAAATGTTTTCGTAAATGTCCAGGGTTACTGAACAAAATAAAATTTAAAAAAAAAAAAAAAAAACATGCGTAATATTGTAATGATACAAACACAAAATGTACCCCAGACACAATAATTGGCACCCTTCAATGATACTTGGTTGCAGAACCTTTGGCAACAATGACAGCCTCTAAACATTTCTCGAGGCCAACTAGAAGCTTCTTGCACCTGTCTGCTGATCCTTTCTGCCACTCTTCCATTGTTATGCATTCAAGCTCTTTTAAGTTTGCAGGACTCCTTTTTGCACTGGCAGATTTCAGCTCTCTGCAAAGGTTTTCGATAGGATTTAGGTCAGGACTCATTGCTGGCCAGTTTTAAACAGTCCATCTTTTCATTTTCAACCATTCTTTTGTGCTGCTGGATGTGTGGTCTGGGTCGCTGTGCATAATTTTTGCTTCAAACCTAGTTTTCTGACAGTTGGTAACACATTTTGCTCTAAAATCCCCTGGTAAACTTCTGATTTCATTATGCCTTTGATACATTCAGTGCCTCCAGTACCAGAGGCAGCAAAGCAGCCCCTGGGCATGATAGAACCTCCACCATGTTTAACTGTAGTTGAGGTGTTCTTTTCCATATAGGTTTCATTTTGTCGCCTATAAACATACTGTAGCAATGCATTCCCAAAGAGCTGTACTTTGGTTTCATCTGTCCATAGAGCAAAATCCCAGAAAGACTGTGGCTTATCTATGGACGTTTTTGCAAACATTAGTGTTGCCTTTTTGTGCCTTTCTTTCAATAGTGGTGTCCTCCGTAGCCTTCACCCATGGAACCCTGGTTGGTGTAGTGTGAGGTGTATTGTATGGGCTGAAACCAATACTCCAGATTGCACCAGGTCAGCCTGAAGCGCTTTAGATGTCTTGTATGGTGTTTTTTCCACAATCCACATCAACCTTCACAGACTTCTCTCACTGAGTTTCTTCTTAGCACCACGTGCTGGAAGCATCTTAACAGTTTTATGACTGAGAAATGAACTGTTAAACAGGGATTTTGGCGATTGCCTTATAGACTTTGGAATTAGTTATGTTATGTTTTTTGATAATAGCCTTTTATGATGCTCTCAGACAGCTCTCTTTTCTGCCACAGTGAAAAAGAAACTGGAAACAATCAGCCCATTTTTATGCAGGAAAACCATCGTTCAATGGTTAATTCACATCATGTGACTGCTGAAAATAAGAACAGCTGAGTCTTATTTGTTTTTTATATTGTTTGAGGAAATAATTTCAATTCATCAAAAGAGTGCCAATAAATGTGTTGAACATATATTTTATGTCAGTATTTTTTATTTCACTATATGAAAGCATGTTTTTTGTTGTTGCTCAGTAACTTTAGACATTTACTCTAAATATTCTGATTATACAAAATTGGTCAATTTGCATTTATTTCTGAAGATTTTCTAAATTCTGTACTTAAAATTTAGTTGTGCCAGTAATTTCAACCAGGACTGTACACAGTGTATTTCTCTCATTTTTTGTCCGAAGTTACCCTCCCTCAGAGGTTGAAGGTTCACTTACACACACAACACACACACACACACACACATGTCCCTGGCCTGTTACTCTAAGAAAACAATTTTGCATACAGTGCCACGCTGGCCACTATTGTGCCAGTTGATGTGATGTCAAGACTGTCAGAGATTAAGAGACAGGTATTTTGCTCATCTGCGCCACCAGAAATGTGTTGATCAAAGCATCTGTCCTAAAAAATCCTTCTGTCTGTTCATTCTATGGCAGCATGCGGTGTGCTCATTTATCATACTCTACATGACGTCAGGAAATAAATCAAATGGCAAATGGCTACTGAGTTGTGGAACCGCCACAACATTAAAAATGGTTACTGTACTGGTTTTAATGCTTAATGACTTAATTTATACAAAGTATACATGTGTATATACATTGTAAATATATATATATATATATATATATATTTATATATATATATATCTGTGTGTGTGTATGTTTGCAGCACGTTGGTGCAGTGGTTAGCACTGTCACCTCACAGCCTCAAAGCAAGAAGGTTCTGGGCTTGAACCCTGGTCCCGGAGTTAGCATTTTTTCCTCGTGCCTGCTGGGGTTTCCTCCAGGTACTAATGTATATATATATATATATGGATATGGACAGGAAAATGGTCTCAGTGGGTGAGCTCCACAGTGACAAAAATATGTCACCATGGCCTTGGGCTGATAAATGATGTATTTGTTGGTTCATTTCAAACCTGCCCCAGTTAACCTTCATCTGTTGCAACTATAAAGGATTTAACAAACCAGCATGTCAATAACAAATCTGCTGATTTCCACTAGGTCAGCATGTCAGATCTATACTCTGGTTGTTGCGTATTTCTTCTGTAGCCAGTTTGCTTTCATTTATTCTAAAACCCATATGAAAACACAAGACTAGAAAGGCTAGTTCAAAGGGAATAAATGTTGACAGACAGCCAACAGTGTGATGTTAGGAGATAAGGAAGACAGAATTCGTTTTTGATATAAATATAGATGGAAAGTCATCATCCTTGAGATCACTGCAAATATGATTGATTAAAAGTCAGTCATGTTTGTTTTTTAGACCTGATTTCTACACAAGACTCACTCTCCCATCATACCTAATTCCTCCTGGTCCCTTAATAGAGGACAATTTACGGTACATTTTGGGCAAGGTGATAAGTAAAACTGTTGACACACCCAAGCTTTCTATTTTTGTCAAGACAGTGAGTCACATATTTTCCTAAAGTCAGACGTTTTCCTAAAAGTATTTTAGGTAACATTTAAGTTCATTTAAATGTGTTACATTTAAGTCAATCCACTCACCAGAATTAAACTTCAGTATTGGGAAATTCTGCAAACCAGGATTTCTTCCAATGCTGTTTTCAAGTTATTCCAGCACTACCCACATGTGACACTGTTGGCACCCAGAGAAAGGGCACACATGTTATATTTTAATGATTTTAATGATATAAAGTATATAGTACAGTATTGTATAGTATAAGTATATAAATGTGGAATATCTACTCAGTATATGTCTTTAGGGACATTGTACAACCTGAAACATGGGCCGAATATTGTCTGTACTACAAAAATCTTCATCTGTTTTTTGGCTGTAGAAAAAGATGTAAGGGCCATGGGGCACTACAACACAAATTGAGTCTGCCCCAAGGCTTTGCTCACTTTCAAGAGCTTTTTATTCCCTTTCTGCCAAAATTTTGCTTATTTTTGAGGACATTACGCTGTTGAACACAGTTGTCCCATCAATGACAAAAATTTGCTATGATAAATCTAGTTGTCATGATTTTATCAACACACTACATTTACACACCTGGCCAAGAGGAAGCAGCATGGTGTTTTCAAAGTAAACGAACAATGAATGTTCTGAACCATGTGGCTGCAGGACCCACGGATACCAGTCTACTCTGAGACGTTTGAAAATAGCTGCCTGGTAAGGCTGAAAGAGATTGAGACTGAGAAAAAAGAGAATGTACTGAAAGATTCAAAAAAATCTTAGCATTTTCTTTCTTCCACACACACTGCTGTAGTTTTTCTAACAATCTAATTTCTCCTATGGTCTCTTCTTTACTGTTGTAGCTTCCTTCATGGCTCGACAGCAACCTGGGCTTATAGAGAGCAGCAAAAAAGATAAAACTTGATCCATCAATCAATGTAACGAGTGTGAATCTATCTCTTTCAGAGGATATGAAGAGTGTCTAGATACATATACATATTATGTCACCTTGATATTAGGATCAGTATCAGGATTTAAAAAATCTGCAAGCTCCACACAGCAGTGATACAAGTGGCTAAAATGCTTTCATGATCACTTCTCTCAAAATCATTATAAAACTCTTCAGTTTTTATGTTTTTCAGTTGAAAGAGTTCTTCTGCTGATCCAGCTGCCTTCAAAACAACACTGTCCCCACCTGCCTGAACCTGTGGATAAATAGCAATGAAAAGACTGGGCTTACACTCAATTTCTCATCTCACTCATCATCTCATAACTATGAATTCCATTAATTGATCATAACAACTCTTAAATCATGTGTTGTTTTCATCTGCCCTCAGAATCTCCTCCCTCTGTGTAAATGGTGTCCCTGAGTATAACTTCTTTATATATACCATTTATTTTGTGTTTTACTGTCCTTGAACAGAGATCTGTTTCTCTTCCTTAGGTTTTTCCATTGTTTAGTTTTTTTTGTTTAGTTTTTTTGTTTGTTTGTTTTATTTGTTTTGGTAGAGTTTTTTCTTAGAGGGTTTTATATGTTGTACATATTAGGACAGTATGTGACATTGCTTGGTATGAATTAGATTCACAAATAAATAAAATTTGAGATACATTGCTGAGATGTTGATATGTTTTTGTAGAGATTCATAGTTATTTATAAGTTAGTGTGTAAGTGAATGTCTCACACCTGGTATAACAAGTGCACCTATATATAACTTGTGAGACAAGCAACCACAGCAGCATCAACTGCTAGGCTGTGTGTTTCACAACACATCAACACCAGGTTTGTGGGTTTTTTTTCTAAATAAACATCTTCCTACAGTATTTAACTAGACGGGTGTAGTTTAAGAAGCAAATAACAAAAAGGAATAAGAGAGATAAAAATTAACTATCGATATAAATACAGTCCTGGTTGAAATTATTGGCACTTCTGAATTTAAAGTACGGAATTTGAATATCTTCAGAAATAAATGCAAATTGAACAATTTTGTATAATCAGAATAGAAGAAGCTGATATCCTAGGATTTTCAGACACAACAGTCTCTAGACTTTCCTCAAGATGGTGTGGAAAACAAAAAAAAATCCAGTGAACAGCAGTTTTGCAGATGGAAATGCCTTGTTGATGAGAGGTGTCAGAGAATAGCTAGACCGGTTGGACCTGATATAAAGACTACAGTAACTCAGATAACCACTCTTTACAGCTGTAGTGAACAGAAAAGCATCTCAGAATGCACAACATGTAGAACCTTGAGGCAGATGGGCTACAGCAGCAGGGGACCACATCGAGTTCCAATCCTGTCAGTCTTTCAATCCCGGTGAGCCTCTGCCTACACTGCAGTAGGCAGAGGCTCACCAAAACTGCACATTTGAGGATTGGATAAGATGGTAGGGTCAGAATTTGGCATCAACAACATGAATCCATGGACCCAATCTGCCTTGTGTCAACAGTCCAGGCTACTGGTGGTGGTGTAATGGTGTGGGGGATGTTTTCTTGGCAGGCTTTGGGCCCTATAATACCAATCAATCATCATTTGAATACCACAGCCTATCTGAGGTGGTTTTGAGTACTTTGGGAGGTGTTTTTATGTCAGTTTGTCTGTTTTTCTGTGGCAAGAGTTTGTCACTGTGAGAGCGTCACAACTGTGCAAGATGCAGTCATGAAACTTTACAGGTGTGTAGTTGAGCTCAAAATGAGGGTACTCATGTATTGCAGTTTGTGTGATCCCATTGCAAGATGGTCTCTAGTTTTTATTTTTATTTTATTAATTTGTATAATTGGATAAAGCAACCTGTCAAATGAATCTGAAGAAAAAAAAGATTTTACTGTATAAACTTGGAATCTTTGTGCAACAGCTTACAGCTTACTTCTTTGCTAAATGAGAAAGTATTTAGGTCAATAAGGCTGCTGTAACAATAAGTAAGTGTTTATAAGTGGATGCTTCAATCCAAAAGTGTGGGAGTTGACAATGCTTTGATACTGAAGGAGACGGAGCAGGGTGCAGTTGGATGTCAGGGGGTGGGACTCTGCTCCAGTGGGCTCCGGCTCAATTTAACTCCTGGCTATAGCTGAAAAAGGCGCTATGAGAGTTGTGAGAGTTAACCACAACAGTAAAGCTGCTAAAGCTAAACAATGAGCTGAAACTCACTGTAAAGCTCCATAATGCTGAGGGTAGCTGTAGATTCAGGAGATAATTATCTGTATGTTCGTTACTAGGTGTGACCCCTTTTAAAATCTCACACTGTTTTCACGTTGTTATTTGATACATTTTTATTATAAAAACGATTATAGCCACTTTAAAGAACAACAAATGAGTTACAAGCCAGGCACTGCTAATTAACATATAAATAACAATTAATTTATGCATTGCTAAACTAAGGACCGTAAATCAGATAATGATAATATACATAAGAACAGACTGTTAGGTACTATGTTAAGGAACCAGTGTAATAATCAGTATCTAGCTGTATCTGTGTATCTGATAAGATACCTTTTATTTCAATGATTCCTTTCTAAGTAATTATGCATCAGATGCTTAAAAGAACACATCAGTAATCATTACCTCTTCATTACCTATGTATTAATTACAATCTTGTGTCTACTTATGTAAATCCATGCATACTTTCTACCCGTACTTCATTAAATGCACAATTTGTAATTTTCTGCTGCTAGGGGTCTCTCAACTAAAATAATAAAGAAAGACGGAGTTTGATGAAGTTGTGAAGTTGTGTGGGATCATGGGAGTTCACCACCATTGCCATCATTGCAGTCAGCTTCTCCCAGTTAGGATTCCTTCAGTGTTAATCATTCAGGAGGTTTTTACAGGGAGCCGAATTATCCGCAGAGCTCTCCTCCTCTATAAAACAAACAGACACAGTGATTAAATCTGGAAAAAAAAAAAAAAAAACAGAATAAAGCAGTTTAACATAAAAAATCTGTGTTTTTGCGACTTTGTTTGGTGGACACAGGGGCTGCAAGCCAAGCTACTGCTAACGTTTGCTCAGCTTGTTTTTCTGATAACTCAAGATCCAAATGTCTTAAGACTAAAATCCCTTATCCGGTTAAGATATATACTTAAAATGACTGAGATCTAAAAAGTGTATCATAAAAATGTGGCTTAAAACTGCATAAAAAGTCAACTTTGACCACAACGCTGACGCACAATATGATACCAATAACATGCGACCAAATGAGACAGACTGTTACCTTGATTAAAATTATGGATTTCTGTAGATTTGAAAATTGCTGGAAACATTTGGGATAATGTAAGTACACGACTCAAAAAAGTATGTAAAATAGCTCTAGTAGTTTTTAGATATTTTAATGCAGAAAAGTTACATATTATACCTTTAAAGCATGATTATGGCCCCATCCACTGAAGTACAACATCATCATACTCACTGACAAGAATCTATGGAGTTTTTAAGAAGAATGTACCATTAGTTCATGAATGACACAAACCAGGGACACCAGGATAATCTGCAAAGATTTTAATCACATTCAGAGCACATTTACATTAAAATTCACACCCATATATCAGAGCTCTCACAGATGCTTGCCAGCATAGTGTAACCACACAATTTTGCTTCCTTAAATATATGCAATGAATATTATCTAGAAATTGGATATGAATGGTAGTGTTGAATGGATGTAAGCAAGTATAAAAGATATGTTTTTTCCCAGTTTGCTTGACCAAAGAAAAGGTGCACTAAGTTTACTGTAGTAGCTGGAACTGTAGTAGTACTACAGTGGTGGAACTGTGTCCTGAGACAGCAAAGATTTGCTTCAATTGCAGCTGAAGTGTTAGTGGAATCAATGTATTAATATCTAAGACTCTACAGGACAAATTTCAACATATTCAAGCCCATTTACATCTCACTATCACTATATGAAAGTTACTTTGGTGAAAGAAAGCAGTAAGAATGCTTAAGTTATGCTGGGTGACACTGTTAACTCTCTTGTGTGTCTGTATTTTCCCTTCGCTGCTTAGGTCCTGCACTCCTGTGAGTGCATTTTGTGAATAGCTTTACATCAATTTGTCTAGCCCATGATAAATGATCATGTTTTTCATAATGTGTACTTGACTTGGGAGAAATAAAAGTAGGATATCCGGGAAAAAAAGTTGCAGAAAGAACAAAGAATCATGAAGCAAATGCAATTGTTTTTTCCGATCTCTGAAGCATGACAGTACGCAACATTAAATAGCTAATATTTTCACAGAGGAAGTAAGAAAAACAAGAGCGAGAGACAGAGGTTTTTTTTTTTAATCTTCTTTACAGGAGCATCAAGATGTTAAAGAAAATTTGGATATGCAAACTGTAGTGCTGCTTTGGTCTAATGTATATATATTTGTGTTTTTTTTGGTTACTTTTGCTTACTTTTTCTTTCATATGCAACTGTGTCCATTTACTGTACTTGACCTCCATGAGAGGTCCCTGTAGAATCAAATCTTTTCAAAACTGTTGCTGCTGTTACAAGTCTTTTCTATTGGCATAGGGAAGATCACAACCTCTGAGAGCAATACTTGCATGGCAAGCTTGCACAGTAAACTTAAAAACCAATGCAAACTTGATTGATGATAAGCTAATTGTTAAAGGTATATGATACAGGATTTGTTGGTTGCTGTTTGTAAAAACACCATTCAGAGGTCCCTCCTCCCCCGAGAGAGACAGCAGCGGTGGTTGAGGGAACTAGAGAGTCACTGAAGAGAGGGAGCAGCATTAGCGAGAACAAATCAGTGAATCAGACAAAAGTAAAACATTATTCTTGTTATTTCACATCATTTACATTCTAAAGCACAAATAAATATGCGCACACCTCCGCACACTTCTGCACAACCCTGCGGGAAAGTGCTGCACTGCCGATTTAGTGAATGCAGCAGAAGAGCAATCCTGTGGCCTCTCTGTTCTGTGTGTGTGTAGCTCAGCCACGCCCTTGGTCAAACATACAGAACTGCAGCTCTGTATATATCCATGACAAATAATGAGAGCAGTAATAATAATATAATAATAATAATAATAATAATAATCAAAATTATTAATTGTATTTGATTAAAGTTGTATTTAATGTCATGCTGCAGTTTGGTATTTAGCAGTTTTATACTAAAAGAGACCCCTTAATGGGTTTTTTTTTTGACAATCTTAGAGTAGAAGTGCAGCAGACGACATCTTGCACAATCAGGGAAATTATTGCCGTGAGAGCAGATATCTAGTGGCTACAGTGTTTGCCGTCCCCTCCTAGTGCAACCCAGTGAAAGGAAAATCAGTTGGTCTGATTTTCTCTGTTCAGAGAATTTACTTGTGGTGCTGGGTGGCATGGTATGTGACCAATCCATGCAGAAACTTATGCATTTTAAAGAGGGATATTGTAACCCAGGTTATTTTTTGTACCTAAAATTTACAGATGTCTCCTAAATGCCTCATACAGACTATTGGTAGACGCTTCAATTTACTGATATTCCCTGAACACCTCACATGCAGGCTATCGTAGACGCTAGCTAGGGTGCTGTGCACATAGAAGCCTCTAGTCCCCAACCAGTTACTGCAGTGCACGCCACTCAGACAGGTGTGTGGCCAAAAATTAGTTAGTTTGAAAAGAGTAAAATAAGGCGTGCTTATGTTAGATTTACCTAACTTGAAACCGAGTTATTTTATCTACCTGGAGGGGTCTTAATCTACCTGGGTGGCCCACCCAAGAAGAGCCTATGTTAAACTGCTTAAAACTGTAAAAACAGTATAAACTGTATGAACTGTATGAACACCTGGACAATAAAAGTAGTTTTTAGTTCTAAACAGCAAAAAACAGTCTGCTCCAACCGTTTAGACACAGGATATCACTTGTTCAACAGCTTTTGTAAGCAGGCTTTGAACTCAGCCAGCGTTCCACAGCACAGAGGGCCCTTTGCATGGATGACTGGATACCGTGATTTTTCCAACGGACAACATTGGTTCAGTCCAGTGAACATGTTATTGTTTTTGTGATATCAGTCTTTGTGTTAAAAAAAAATAGAGGCGGCTTGGGCTGAATTTTGTACTGTAATATTTTTTATTTGCACACATGCTCCTAAGTACATTTTAAAGTTCACACATATGTATTTTTAGTCACAAATATGAACGAAACGCTCACACTATCAAGCCCTGATATGCTACTGCTACTTTTCTGTTGTAACATATAAATGTTCTCTTTTTACCTGATGGGCTTTCTACATATTTTGACCAATACCCCAAGCTGAGAGAGAGCAGAGAAAAGGCAGAAATTGATCTGCAGAGATGACAAGAGACAGAATTTGAAACTTCTGGATGCTTACTGGGAAGAGAATGTGTTGTGATAAATAGCCCATACATTGATTCAAATCAATTCAAATAAATTTCAAAATAAATATCATTTGAAATAAATTGCTGAAATGCTTTTTTATTTTTATTCATAGAAATCTAGAAGTTAGTGTGTTAGTGAATGTCTCACACCTGGAAAAAAAAGTGCACCGACATAAAACATGTAGGATGTGTGACAGCAAATGCAACAGTTTTTGAGTACAAGCTGGAAATTGCCCACTTTTGTCTACAAAGACAGGGATACCGTGGTGCTTTGGCCATAACTAGAAGCACATTTATGACCCTTTGAGGAAGTTTCTGTGGGGGTACCTGTGTTGTAGCTGGGCTTGCAGCTCTACTAAGAGAGCTCATTGTGTGTCACTTCATGCTTTACTAATAGTGGGTATGGCCTCCTTTTGTTCTCAAAACAGCCTCAGTTCTTCCTGGCGTGGATTCCACAAGATGTTGGAAACATTCCTTTGAGATTCTGGTCCATGTTGACATTGCAACACATCATTTCTGCAGATCTGTCAGCTGCACATTTATGCTGCCAATCTCCCATTCTACCACACCCCAAAGGTTGTGTGATTCAGATCTGGTAACTGGGGAGTTCATTGAAGTACACTGAACTATTGGCATGTTCAAGAAACCAGTTTGAGACAATTTTTGCTTTGTGACACAGTGCATTATCATGCTGGAATTATCCATTAGAAAATGGTAAATTGTGGTCATAAAGGGATGCACATGGTCAGCAACAATGCTCGGATAGGCTGTGGCCATAAAACCATGATTGAATGGTATTATGGGGCCAAAGTATTCCAAGAAAACATCCCCCACACCATTACACCACCAGCAGGAGCCTGGACTGTTGGCACAAGGCAGATTGGGTCCATGGATTCCAAATTCTGACCCCATTATATTCGTGCCCAAGCTGAAATTGAAATTCATCAGACCAGGCTACATTTTTCCAGTATTCATGTCCAGTTTTTGTAAGCCTGTGCCCACTGCAGCGTCAGATTTCTGTTCTTGGCTGACAGGTGAGGAACACGACTTGGTCTTTCGCTGTTGTGGCCCATCTTCCTCAAGATTGGATGTTGTGCATTCTGAGATGCTTTTCTGCTCACCACATTCATAAAGAGTGGTTATCTGAATTACCTCAGCCTTTCTGTTAGGGCCAACCAATCTGGCTATTCTCCTCTGACCCCACTCATCAACAAGGCGTTCTCATGCAAAACTGCTGCTCCTTGGATGGTTTTGTCTTTCACCCCTTTCTGAGTAAAGTCTAGAGACTTTTGTGTGTGAAAATCCCAGGAGATCAGAAGTTTCAGAACTACTCGAACCAGCCCATCACTGGGATCACAGTTTTCCTCCATTCTGATGGTCGATGTGAACATTACCTGAAGCTCCTGACCTCTATCTGCATGATTTTATGCACTTCACTGCTGCCAAATGATTGGCTAATTGGATAGTTGCATGAATAAGCAGGTGTACAGGTGTTCCTAATAAAGTGCTCAGTGAGTGTATTATAGCCATGCTTTATGGTAGTTAATGTTACTTTTCGTCAGCCCTCAATATCCTGTTAAACTCTGAACATAGCACAGTTATTAGTAGGCACCACTGAAGAGGCATCACACTCATTCATGTACAACTCTTCCACCAGGCTTGCTATTGCTGCCGGCAGCAATAGCAGCAGTGTGAGAGGCACAAACTGTATGGTTAGCCGGTGTTCTACTTTTTATATTTATTCCGCCCTCCACTGAAAATACAGATAGGAAATAAGACATCCAAATCAAATATGTAGAGTTACAGCAGCATATTTAAGCAAGTAAAACACAAATAATAAAGCTCAAATAAGTCCTGACATAGCTAGCATATGTGCTACAACCATGTAGCAAATAACTAGCACCTAGTCCTTTAGCTCGATGCTAACCTTACCCTTAACATGCTAAATGCTATTCTGCCAGTATGACACACACAAGGTCATTCTCAATCTGCATTCTTCTCTGTGTTCTTGTGGACTTGTGAAATGTCATCAGTAACAGCACAAATACTGTTACAATTCAAAGTCCACATCTAGCCAAGTACAGATCCAATGTCCGGAAGTGTTCTCACTCTGCCTCTTTTATCAAGGATACTTTGGGAGCTGATTTGGGGTAGCTAAGTGTCCCGGAATGCATTGCGTGCCAGATGTTATTGTATCACTTTATTAAGTTTTGATATTTTTTCTAAAGTAACCATTTAGATTTTGAATAGGTGGTCAGTTTATCCAAATACTTCCTAAGTTTGGAAATTTGCATTGGAATTTTTGAAGATGTGAGGACCCACCTGCTGGGTGAGACCAGCGGTCATCTCAGCAGCTCGCTGCCCAGCTCCTGAGATGACCAGCCAGTCAATGTGCACAGTTTAATAACAGCGCCACCCCTTTAACTCTGTCGGTTTCTTATGTGTACAGATATTCCACCACAATTCGAAAAAACGTAATAAATATACATAAACAAAACACTAAGCTGAGCTGCTGATATTAGCAAGAACGCTGCTGTTCCATTCAAAAATAGTTCCCCCGTCCTTGGGAGTTTAGACTCATAAGTTAAACTTGCTGAGTTCGAATTCCCAAGCATAGGAGTCTGAACTTGGTGTACTCTGTATTGAGAAAGGCCTAGAGTGACCAGCTACAGCAAGTACAAAGGTTCAAAATTTGAAACTCAAAAGGCAAATGGATTCAAAATACACCCACAACTAGGTGGAGACTGTGCACACCCATAGTGGGCAATACAATGCTTGTGGAAGCTGCCACAGTCTGGGGTCAACCAAGCTCCCAGGAATAGTGATGTAGTGGCCTACTGGCGCAAATACACGCTTTCCAATAGACTTACATTGTAAAAGAACATCTGTGAAAGGGTGGATACATTTTCGTAACATCGATGTTCCTATCCAAACACTTAAATAAGCAAAGGCCATATAACCATTACAAGAAAGACGTGCCTACTAGTTTTATTTATTTCATTTTATTAATTACTTGGGTTAGGAACTTACCAGCAGTAACTACAGTCTGAACTATCAACTATATACACTTCAGGTGAGGTTGAGGCAAAATTGCAGCAAGATTCTTTACCAAATGTATGTGCTTTATGTAAAGCTATATTCAAGTATAAGAACTGACTTATTGAGAAAAATTTTCAGATGTATAGTACAAGTTCACTACTGACTTGAGCCCAAGTAAAATGCACTCTAAGTAGTACACTCAAGGCAGCATCAGTGTTTCTCAGGAACTTATCTGTCTCTTCACATCCTCTGAACTGTGGCAGATGGGGCTTTGTGTTGCCATACTCTAGAGCATCTGTTACACTGCTGTTGAAAACTTGAGCTGCAAGCTTTCAGTTTTCCCATATATGGGCCATTTTCAACATGTTTCAAACTCGCAGTCCCTGTTTCTCCTGAAATTTGTTCAGCTCCTGGAGATACGTCAAACTTATTTTCCTGATGGAGTTTGCAATGCATTTCTTGTGCCAATACACTTCTAAGCAATTGCAGCCTGTGGCATACAGCCCATACCACATGAAATGTTTTTGAGCCAGATGTGGAAATGAGGGGTCAATTTTATGTACATTCAATCTTTCTCTGAGGGCTCTCTACATGGTGAAGTGGCATGCCATCAAACATCAATGACACAATATGTACTCCGATGTCATGGAGTTGACAAGGCAATCATTGATGACAGCTACATGCTTTTCTGCAGTTTAATTCGATACAAATCAATTTTACCCCCTCACCTCAAAAGACATTATAGTGATGTGGATGAAAGATAATGACAATAAATGACAAAAAACCTCATTAAACAACAAAAAATATTTATTGATACTTATTTGAATTATTTTGACAACAGAAGTTGACTTAACTTTGAAGTTCAAATGAAAAATGTAACTCTTTTAACACATTTGCATGTGCAGTATTATTCAACCCCCAACTTCAGGTACTTTGTGGCGCACCCTCCAGCTTTTATAACTTCTGACAAACGTTTTCAGTAAGTGCTGATAAGCTTCTTACACCTCTCGATCGGAATCTTTGCCCATTTTTCACGTGTAGCAGCCTCTAGCTCAGTAATGTTTGATGGCTTCCGTTCTGCAACTGCCTTCTTTAAATCCCACCAAAGATTTTTAATCGGATTTAAGAATCTTTTTCTCAACCAAATGATCCAATGATCACCAAGGTTTTTGGAATCCATGATGCCAGGTACACGATCAAGATTGCCAGTTCCTGCCGCAGAAAATCAGCCCCACATCATCAATGACCCACCTCCATGCTTGACCGTGGGGATGGTATTCTTCTGGTCATAAGCCTGGCCTTTCGCACGCCAGACATACCGCGGGTCTATTTGTCCAAACAGTTCCAGTTTGGTTTCATCAGTCCATAGAAATGTCTCCCAAAACTCTGTAGTCTTATCCAAATTCCTCCTCGCATATTCTAGTCGACTTTTGATGTTCCTTGTGTTACAGAGTGGAGTGCGGCCATGAGGTCCTTGTTTATTCAGTGCACGTCTTATAGTTGCCACTGAAGCACTAGTACCAGCCTTCATCAGGTCATCCTCTAGGTGTCTTGCAGTCACAGGGGGTTTCTCTTAGTTGTTCTGACTAAGTTGCTAAGGGCCCTTGATGAAATGTTGGGTTTTCTTCCATGGCCAGGTTTGCAGCTGTTCCATAAGTTTTAAACTTCCTTATAAAATATACTGTTACACACAAATACTACATTGCATTTTCTGTGTTGATTTTATGTATCACTCAACGCATAAAAAAGCCATCCGAAGCAGAATCTTGCTCCTTGAGAAACCTTTAATTGATAAATCCTTAAAATCTTTGGGGGGTTGAATATTTCTGATTGCAACTGTAGCGCCAAATCATAACAGGGGTTATCTCAGGGCCCTTTTCATATCGAGTAGGTCTAAAATGTACTCTTAATAGTTTTATTTACTGAGACCAACATTCCCCCATGAGAAAACATTTGGCAACAGCAGCAAGGAAAATCAATCTTTTAACATGTAGAAACCTTGAACAGAACACGGCTCATGGTGGGCAGCCATAGGCCTCGACAGGCTGGGTTGAAAGAGAGAGGGAGAGAGCGGGGGGGGCATAGCACAATAAAGGTACCACATGTTGTATAATAATAATGAGACTAATATTAAATCTAATAATTGTACTAATAGGGCAAATGCTAATACTAATAAAAGTAAATACGATAATAATAATGATGATCATAATAATTGAAGCAGTGGGCGTTGAGCAGGATCATGGGGGCAGTAGGTGGTTTGCAGTCAAAGATCCAGACTCTGCAGGACCAGGGGCAGAAATACCTGCAGAAAGCAATAGGAGGAGAGAGGAGACAGACGACAAAAGCACAAAACTATGGGAGAGAGAAGAAGTCAAGTTTGTAACGAGCACTGATGTGATATGAATGCGTACGGATGGAGAGGAAGAGGAGGAGAGAGGGGCTCAGTGCATTATGGGAAGTCCCCAGGCAGTCTAGGCCTATAGCAGTATAACTAGGGAATGGTTCAAGCCAAGCCTGAGCCAGACCTAACTATAAGCTTTATCAAAAAAGAGGGTTTTAAGCCTACTCTTAAATGTGGAGAGGGTGTCTGCCTCCCAGACCCAAACTGGAAGATGGTTCCACAGTAGAGGAGCCGGATAACTGAAGGCTCTACCTCCCATTCTACATTTGGAGACTCTAGGAATCACAACTAAGTCTGCGTTATGGGAGCTCAGTGGTCTACTGGGGTAATAGCGTACTAAGAGGTCTTTTAAGATATGATGGTTCCTGACCATTAAGGGCTTTGCAGCTGAGGAAGAGGATTTTAAATTCTATTCTGAATTTTACAGGGAGACAATGCAGAGAAGCTAACACAGGAGAAATTAGATCTCTTTTCCTAGTTCCTGTCAGTACTCGTGCTGCAGCATTCTGGATCAGCTGGAAAATATTTCTTGGGACAGCTTGATAATAAGAAGTTGCAGCCTAGAAGTAACAAAAGCATGTACTTGTTTTCCTGTGTCTTTTTGAGAAAGGATTTTCCTGAGTTTTGCAATGTTACGAAGGTGAAAAAAGGCAGTCCTTGAAGTTTGTTTTATGTGGGAGTTAAAGGACATATCGTGATCAAAAGGAAACTCAGAGATTCCTAACAGTGGTGTTGGACGCCAGGGCAATGCCATCTAGAGTAACTATATCATTAGATAATGTGTTTCTGAGGTGTTGGGGGGCCAAGTACAATAACTTCAGCTTTGTCTGAGTATAACAGTAGAAAGTTACTGGTCATCCAGGTCTTTATTTCCTTAAGGCAGGCTTGAGGTTTAGCTAACTAGTTGGTTTCATCAGGCTTCATTGACAAATACAGTTGGGTATCATCTGCATAACAATGAACATTTATGGAGTGTTTCCTAATAATATTGCCTAAAGGAAGCATATATAAGTAGAATATATAAGTAGTTCTGTGCTTGGAACTGGTCCAAGCACAGAACATTTTGGCACTCCGTGACTAACTTTTGAGTATGTGGAGGATTTATCATTAACGTGCACAACGTGAAATCGATCGGATAAATTATGCCAATTAATGCCAATTAAATGTTCCAGTCTCTTTAATAGGATATGATGGTCAGTTGTATCAAATACGGCACTAAGATCTAACAAAACAAGTACAGAGACAAGTCCTTTGTCGGAAGCAATTAAAATATCATTTGTAACTTTCACCAGTGCTGTCTCTGTGCTATGATGCACTTTAAATCCTGATTGAAAATCAACAAATAAACTATTATTATGTAATAAGTCACACAAGTGGTTGGCAACAGCTTTCTCAAGGATCTTTGAAAGAAAGGGAAGGTTAGATATGGGTCTATAGTTGGCATCTGGATCAAGAGTAGGTTTTTTAAGAAGAGGTTTAATTGCAGCTGTTTTAAAGGACTGAGGTACATAGCCTTTTATTAAAGACATATATATCTATAAATATAGAGGTGCTAACTAACGGTAAAACTTCTTTAAGCAGCCCAGTTCAGATGGGGTTTAAGAAACAGGTTGATGGTTTAGATGAAGACATTGTTGAAGTTAATTGACGAAGGTCAATGGGAGAAAAACTGTCTAAGTATATATCAGGTTTTACAGCTGTTTCTGAGGTTCCTGTGATAAATCGATGCCGGTTGAGGGCAGGAGGTTGTGAATTTTGTCTCTAATAGTTAGAATTTTATCATTAAAGAAGCTCATGAAATCGTCATTACTGAGAGCTATAGGAATACATGGATCAATAGAGCTATGACTCTCTGTCAGCCTGGCTACAGTGCTGAAACGAAACCTAGAGTGTCTTTATTTTCCTCTATTGAAGATGAGCAATAGGTTGCTCTGGCATTACAGAGGGCCTTCCTATATGTTTTAAGACTATCATGCCAGGCTAAGCGGGATTGTTCCAGTTTGGTAGAACGCCATATCCTTTCAAGTTTTCACGTAGTTTGCTTTAATATGCAGGTTTGGGAGTTAAACCATGGAGCTCTCCTCCTTTGTTTTATTATTCTCCATTTAGAGGGGAAATAGAGTCCAATGTTATTCTCATTGAGCCTGCAGCACTATCAATAAGATGATCAATTTGCTAAGGACTAAAGTCATATATGTATCTGTTATATTGAAACATGGCAGAGAATTAAGTGCTGATGGAATCACCTCCTTAAATTTAGCCAAAGCACTATCAGATAAACATCTAGCAAAGACATTTTTGTCTAATGGTGTGTGGTCCAGTAATAGGAATTCAAAAGTTAACAAACAAAGGTCCGATGAAAGAGGATTTTGTGGAAAGACTTTTGAATGTTCAATTTCAATGACATAAGTCAGAACAAGTTTGAGGTTGTGGTTAAAACAGTGAGTGGGTTTATTTACACTCTGAACAAAGCCAGTTGAGTCTAATAAATATGAGATAAACGCAGTGCTAAGGTTGCCATTATCAACGTCCACATGAATAATGAAATCACCTACTATAATGACTTTATTTCTACTTAAGGACTAAACTTGATAAAAACTTTGAGAATTCAGATACAAATTCAGAGTATGGGCCAGGAGCTCAGCACACTATAAAAAATAGAACAGGCTTTAAAGTTTTCCATGATGGACATGTAAGACTATCAACCAGGATTTTGAATGAATTATAATTCAGTTTAGGTTCACGGTTGATTATTAGGCTTGAGTTGAAAATGACTGCAACTCCAACCCCTTGGCCAGTGACTTGATGAATGTGAGTATTAATATGACTGCAGGGAGTGGATTCATTTAGGTTTACATATTTATAGCCAGGTTTTCAGTGAGACTAAATATATCAATATAATGATCTGATATTAGATCATTTACTAATACAGCTTTGGATGTGAGCGATCTAATGTTTAAGAGTTCACATTTAATTCTCCTATTTTGTTGTACTTCTGCAGTGGTTGTCTTAATTTTATTAGGTTTTTGTGTACAACTCCTCCTCTGTTTACTTTTGAGTTAATTAATTTAGGTTGTCGGGGGGCAGACACAGTCTCTATGGGGTTTTGGGTGGGTGACTGCTGTAATGGAAGCACAGAGAAGCATGTAAGCAGTCAACCCATCAATGAATACGTAGGCTACTGGGATTTTCCGGGAATCATCAATGGCAACAACCATGAAGACGAAGGCATCTTTGGCTGGTGGTAGGCTGCTATCAACAGTGCCACAGCCTAGCTCCACATAATAATTGAATTTTCCAGCAGCTTACTCCATGCACTTACATATGGTCATTTCATCCATCATGAGGGAACACAAGAGACTTAATAGCAGAAAAAGCTGGTTTTTTAAATCCAGTATCTCCAGAGGATTTCATGTATATGACAGGATGTTTTTGGGATGCACACGTAAACATAAGCTTAAGTAGATTAAAAGTGTAGAGTCATGGTGAGTCCCTTGTGTAGAGTCCCTTGCTCCTCTCTGGTAAGTATCTTTTTTGATATGCTAATGAGGGAGGTCTCCAGCATTTCTGCACAGCTGGTTGAGATCAGCATTTTCTCCTTCACCTCACTGATAACTTCAGTTAAACTTTTCGATTTGTTTGGTCTTCTGTTTTTCCAATTTTAGCTTTTTGCAGAAGTTGTCTAGTTTCTCTTCCACGTTCTGATTTTGATCTTGAAATGTTTGCTTAAATGTTCTCGGAGATTTCTCTGCTGAATAACTATGGACAGCAGTGACAAGTGTGAGCTCAGAAATGCAGTGACTTGTTGCAATATGTTGTACATGTGATTCTTCAACATCAGGTTTTATTTTACATCATTGTGATGAGGGATTGCATCTGAAACCAAATTTGTGACAAATTTGTTTGCATTTCCTGCATCACAATGTACTCAATACTGTCCAATACATCTGTGAATCCTTCACCTACCTGTAGTGTAGAAAAAAACATGGTGCAGTACTTGTAATCCATGTCAACAGCATGTCTTACCTGTGTTAGGCTATTTGCCATTTTTGGCTCAGATGTTGTTGCATCTCCAGAGGTAGATGGAAAAGCCACAGCCATGGTACTGTATGTTATGTTATGCTGACACTGGGGAAGGTAAAAATGGTAGGAACAGTAATTGACTTTAGACATGCTGTCCCACTGCTTGTTTGAAAACACTCCTGAGTAAAATGCAGAGCATATATCCGGGAGTGGTGGGATGGCTTCCATTTCTTGTGCCTTATGTCACTGACTTACTGATGCATCCACTGATACAGTTTTCCACACCTTATCATGGTGTTGAGAACTGTAAAATATTTGTGTAATCAGTTGAGTAGTATGATCAAACAAAGCATTATATAGCTACCATGCAGTATTTTATTTTATTTATTATGCATACAAATAACATATAACTGTGTTATTATTTCATGGTGTTATTTACAAGCACAGCCCCCTTCTAAAAGCTTCTCTGACTAGAATGAAAGCAAGGTCCTTTCTTTCTTCTCTCAGTCCATGAGAGGAAGAACAGCCCTGGATGTCCTGCTCATCCACTGTGGCGGCAACAACCTTAGCAAGTTTAAAGGTGTGGAGGTTGTCGCAGTGATAAAGGACTTGCTGCATCTCGATGACAGCTTTTCTGTAATGAAAATCATCCTTACATCCATCACAGAGAACCCACTGGAGGAATGCAGATCCAGGAAAGATTAACAAGGCCAGAATGTGGGAGAACAAAGCAATGGACACATTTGTTAGGGATTTGGGTGAAGATAGCGTATAGATAAAGTTTGACTGCCCTGGCATACACTGACCAAGCACTTTAGGAACACCTGTTACACTTGCTTAATCATGCAATCAGCCAACCATGTGGCAGCAGTGCAATGCATAAAATAATGCAGATACAGGTCAAGAGCTTCAGTTAATCGTCAGTTGGCAGTGGGCACAGGCTCACCAAAACTGGACATTTGAATACTAGAATAATGTAGCATGGTCTGATGAATCTCGATTTCTGCTGAGCCATGCATATGGTAGGGTCAGAATTTGGCTTCAACAGCATGAATCCATGAACCTAATCTGCCTTGTGTCAGAAAGTCAAGGCTGCTGGTGGTTGTTTAACGGTGTGGGGGAGGTTTTTTTGGCACACTTTGGGGCCCATAATACAATCAATCATCATTTGAATACCACAGCCTATCTGAGTATTTTTGCTGACCATGTCCATCCCTTTATGGCCACAATTTACTAATATTAGATAATGAGATTAGTGTACTTCAATGTACTCCCCAGTCACCAGATCTGAATCCAATAGAACACCTTTGGGATGTGGTAGAATGGGAGATTGGCAGCATGAATGTGCAGCTGACAAATCTGCAGAAATGATGTGATGGAATAATGTCAACATGGACCAGAATCTCTCTCTCTTGTGGAATCCATGCCACTAAGAACTGAGGCTTTTTTTAGAGCAACGGAAGGCCCTGCCCTGTATTAGTACGGTTTTCCTGAGTGTATATAAAATTGATATTGAATCGATGTCAATAACTAGATGTGTAGTCTGGATTTAAATAACTATGTATTCTGGTATATGTGAAGATGGGAAACAGGAAACAAAAAACATTGTCTTTTTTTGTCAATTTGAATTGATTTTTTTTTTTTTTTTGTCAATCTTAATTTAATTGAGTCGACCATTCTCTAACTTATTACTTACCAGATAAATGTCTATAAATGTTGTTGTGAGGGTGCATGGTTGTCTGATACTGATCCTTTTCAGCTGATGATACCAGAATGGTAAAATGATCGTACATGGATGGATAAATATTAATATTGGTATCTGTAAATCAGAAATATTACAACAAGATGTGATACCAGCTATCACAGAAGATGGAGTAGCCTGTGCTAATGTTTCAGTCTAATCTGTTTCTTGCAAAATGACTATTTCAATAATAGTCTAATTTTAATGAAAATTTCAAATATCAATCATTTATTTACAATACACAGAATTAGTTTGCAAGGCTATATAAGTCATTAAAAGTAGTTGTTTGTTAGTACATCCTGCTGTTCCATATGGAAAACAATGGATTTGAATCACCCGCCCGGAAGCTAAAGTACATGAGTTGCGTGGCCTGCTATGTTTTTGACCCCTCAATGTTGTAACTCTCATCTTTAGGGCTCTGACTGAACCAAACTTTCCAATCTAAGCAGACACATACAAGCCAAGGTTGAGCTGAAAAAGCATTTTTTACACTTAATATTAATTTTAGTGGAAAAAACTCCTGTATAGTTCTTCCACAGCATTCCATTGTATTTTATAAATTCTTTTTTCCATGTAAAATCTTAATCTGGAAAGTACATAATAATTGTGGTAGTCAGGTAAATGTAGTGGAACAAAACATAAAATATTTTCTCTCTGACATACCAACAAAATCAATTGGTTGGTAAGGTGGTAAGTTTTGCATTTCGCTTAAGAGCATAAGCAGGTTGGTAGTGCTTTTTTCACACAAAGGAAATGGTGTGAAGCGGCTGCCAATCCTCTCATCACTGGACTCATCTGATTGCTGTAATCATACTAATGTCTCAAAATTAATGTGGCAAAGATTTAGCTATGGTGAAATGTTAAATGCAGATCTATGTACAGTTGCACATTTAAGATGAATCAGGTGAATAAGCCAGTCAATTAAACATTCTTTCAAGTAGTCAGTGTGGCATTTATATTCGATATAGATTTTTTGCTTTTAAATCAGAAGTATTCCTGCCTAAAAAAACGAACAAATATTTATTTGTGTAGCCTCTACAAAGTAACAGGATATGGATAAAGACAGAGGGTGCATTGATGTAAACAAATAGTCCATCTGCTAAACAAAGGCAGTATGAATAGTTTTATTTCTGACATTCAGCAGGGTTTATCATCAGTAACTTTTTATCAGGATTTGTTGGTCAGTGTGGGATAAAGCTTGACTGATGTTACACAGGTATCATTTTTGTCTTATGATCCAATATTAAAGCCTGACATATTGAAAATGATGTACGACTTGTCAGTAAGTGGGCTGAAGTCAGGGACCAATTCAAAACTGCATAGCCAAGAGAGCTGTTCAAACTTTTTTCAGTATCTTTCTCATATTCAAAAAAACGTTATTTTCATCCACACCTGCTCCCATTGCATGCATATGGAAGCAAATAATGACCGTAAAGTTTTTTTTTTCTTATAAGAAACTGAATACCTGGGTAGTGTTGAAATTTTATCACTGTTGAATTTTTATTGTTGAAATTTAAATACCACTGAATGTATAGCACTGAAACATTGTACTTTTACTTTGAGATGTATCTGAATTGTTGTGGTCTGAATCCTCCTTCTTGAATTTTTCAATCTTATATTTTAATTTAAGATTAAAATTTTAATTTCAAAAATGTTATTTCCAGTATATATATATATATATATATATTTATGGTTCGCCCAGTAATCAAAACCACATTCAAATTGTTCAAATTTACCAAGTTCAATTCAGATTGAAAAATTCAAGTAAGGTCAAAAAACCTTTATGACTATTATTTGCTTCCATACACGCACAGTAGTAAAGTATGCAGTATGGCCTATAGAGCTGTAATGGCCCATTTGTCAATAGCTTTCTCATTTACGATGATAGACGTGCAATATGGCTGAATGCAATTCTGACTGGTATTTCCCCACTGTGCTATTTCCACCTTCAGACAATTAAAATATATGTTATACAGCTTTTATTTAGACTCAGCTTAAACTTACTTTTTTCCTTTTCCATGCTTTATAATTTGATAATTTTGTACATTTTGTGAGTAGATAAAATTGGACATATTCTCAATGAGGAGTATAAATGATAGTAGTAGCAGATAATGAAGGCAAATGAGGTACTTTGAAAACATATGCCGCAATTTTCATCAAAAATCTTAGTGTTTCCTGGACTCGTAACTCAAGCAAATCTGAACACACACACATGACACATATGATTTTAGATTCATTCTCCACAGAATATCATTACCGCTGATGTCCTTCACAAATAAACATCCATAAATCAGCTTAGAAAACAGACAAAAGACACTAGAAGTTCATATAAAACATATAGACTGGGGTTTTCCAGGGTTTGCAAGTTATGGAATTAAAGTAGCATCAAGTTTAGCAATGTTCCCTTCTGGTATAAATCCAAATTCAGATAGATATTGTAGAAAGTAGCTTTGTATGACCATTACGCACCTACACAAATCAGCCACAATATTAAAACCGGTAACTGGTTTTAATGTTGTCGCTGAATGTTGTATATATTCAATTATCGATATACATTGGTATATCTGGATAGATCTATAAATATACACACACACACACACACACACAATCTATATATATATATATATAGATGTATGTATACACCATTCAGCCTCAAAATTGGTATATATATATATATATATATATATATATATAGCTTGACTGAGAATTAAATGTTGTGTGTGTATGTGGTAACCTGATGCACACCATTTCCTGATGGCTGGAAAAATGTTAGGATGACAGCATCTGCTTTTTGGCCTTCATCTCATTCACACACAAATACACACATCTCAAGCACTCTACCATAATTCATAATGAGAAATAGATTAAATTGGACTTATGAGGAAGGCAGCCCTGTGTTTCCAGCCAAGGGTGTCTCTTAAAAATTTATCAACACTCATTAGATTGTGCTTAATGGGCTTCGAAGAAATTTGTCCCCTTCCTATTTTGGTCACGGCTTAGGAAAAGTGGTCATAATAGATACAAATTAAGTCATGAGGATAGCTGGGCACACAAACTAACATGCACACACACAGCCTGAGATGCTGCTCTTGGAATACCATATAATATCTCATCCACTGTTTGACTAAAATTGGCCACAAATATGATTCACAGGAAACAGCAATAAGTTATGATTAAAAAATGATGGAGAACCTCATCCTCCAATTAGAACAGAGATTGTTTCCAACATCTGAAAAGGCTGGCTCATCCGCTGATGTTCCAGACATATGTGAGTGCTATTCTAAGCCAAGGCCTGCATAAACTGAGGCCGTGCATTAATGTCGGCTAAAAACTTTTATCAGAGTAGTGAACTTTTAATGATTTTTTTAAAAAAAATTTTAATATTTTACATAGACAGCCACATAAAGTCACACAGATTCCAGTTGCTTTTTGTATTATCTTTTCTACCTTATTTATCATATAAAACCGGCTGTGTAAGTTTTAAAATCAATTCAAAACAAGTACAATGAGGCCAACACTGACTTGAAGTGGTCAGTGGTCCCAATAAACAGAATTATAATTATCTACTTCTCCATCTGGTCTTGTGGACTCCTGTGCCAGGAGTGGACCTCCTGCTGTTTGCCGTCTGAGCACGGCCAAACACAGCTAAGCTTCTCAAATGAGGTCAAAGGAGTGGGCTTGGCACAGCTTAAGATACAGCTTGGACATTTTAGTTTTGCAGTATACATGTTGGCCAAATATCTCCGTTCCCATAGCTGTTGCTGTAATTTATCATAATTTGTTGTGATTATTTTATTTTTATTCTTTTTTGCATTTTTCCAGTGTGTGCTGATTGCACAAATGTATTACATTCTTTACAGTGCTAATGTTCTTCAGAACAAAAAGTATAAAGACAGTGTTTTCGGGGGAAATGTACTAACCTATGGACAAAAAGAAGTCACGTTTTCGTAGGTAGTTGTGTTCATGGACAATGGGTGTTCAAATGTGTGCTTGCTCAGCTGGTGGGTCAGTTAAAAGTACTCCACAGATTTTGCAATGCACTTCTATAACATTCTTAGAGTCACAATGGACAGTTAAAAAACGTGACAAAATCAGTGCAGCAGAACCAGAGATATCATCTTTTTTAGTCCACATATTCTTCTTCCTTGTAAAAACCTGGTGCCTACATTACCCATAATGCAAGTCAACTGCCAACAGGGCAGTCAGTGATTCAGGAGTGTTATGCTAGTAGTGCATAATTTAGTTTTGAGCCCTAAGCCTCAAGCAGAGATGAGGAATGGCGCATAGATATCTGGTAAACTCAATTCTTTCTAACTCCTCACTCCCAGATTTTTTTCATTTTCAAACATGTAGTCTTCAGACCCAACCAATGCTGACTCAAGTGATATCACTTGAGGCAGTTTATCAGACTTTGCACAGCTCCCCCTGAAGCCACAAAAGGCTCTATACAATTTTTTTTCACATGTGCAGTAGCACTCCCCAATTCTTGTAAACAGAAATTAGTGGAGTTCTCCTTTAAGGATTTAGGCCATTTTTTATCAAACTTTGATAAAGTTATATTTTGTACTACTATTGAAGTTAAAAGAGTTCCAGCAGTCTCTTAAGCTGAGAAGGTCCTAGATGACTACAGCACAAAAACAAAGGTGAGCACACGCCTTCTGCAACTTTTTTGGAGTGACTGTACAAATTGGTCCTGATAAATAATTTGTTAGCTAAAGCAACACATATAATTCGGAGTAGTGTTGTTTTAGCTAACACAATTTTAGAGCAATCAAACAGCAATCTTTTATATTTAAAATATATAAATAGGTATTAAAAAAATGTATTAATTAACAGGAAATTGGCTAAAATGGAAACTAAAGGAAAACCAAATAAGAGCATAAAAGAAATGTTGCTGCTTGTAGATGTGGTGCATCAGAGAAATCATTAAATAAGGATAATTTAGTACATGACAACAAGTAAAAATGCAACAGATTCCATCTAAATTAAGGCTAGTTTTACGTTATAGAATGCAAAAAATAGAGAGAAAGCGGTGTAGCATCCTATAAAATGTTTAAATGAAATGCAAGTAATAGGTTAAAACAACCCTATTATGAATTATGCATATTGCGTCAGCAAATACATTATTTATCATGATCAATTACTTTTTTTTGTACAGTCACTTCAAAACATGTCTCAGAAGGTGTGTGCTCACTTCTGTTTCTGTACTGCTGCCATCTAGGATCTACTCTTAACCAACCGATGTCTGGAAGACTCAAAAGACATGAAATAAAAGAAATAAAATGAAATACAACAATCATGGATATATGTATTAGTCATTTTGCATTTACTTTGTCATAATTAACTGAAAAACAATTGTTAAAAGGGTAATTATTTATCTTTTAAATAGCTGGATGAATTGTTTTTCCTTGTGACTTGAATTTTCCATGCCACATTAAAATCAAATTACAACACAGAAAACAAAGTGAAGACGTCTTTTGCATTTTATTGTTGTCCAGCAGTGATTGGTAGACCTGACAATACTAAATGCAAATCACTTACATTAGTTTTCATGAGTTAACTTTTTTCTTCTTTGAGATGGAGCTGTATTGTCTGTCCTTAACTAAAAAACAATTAACTGTCCAACCACAGCTTGGAGAAAATATGTGCTGAGCTTAGTGTTGCTAAATGCATGCATAAAATGAAATACAAATAATAATGTGTATTATATCCATACATCTGTTAAATTTAAGTGCACTTTGAGTTGTAAGAAATTTTGAGATTTAGCTTTTATTCTTTAGTTTCTGAGTAGGAGTACAGGTGGGAGGCTTCTACTTTTACTTTTCTTTCACTTAAATCCAAAATGACTCTTAGCAGTGTGATACATACAGGCCCTGACTCTGAACTTTTTGTCCGTTTGGATTTCAAGAAATATGGGTGAGAGTTTAGCTCATCATATACACCTACAGCCTGCAGCCGACACATGCAGCTCTTTGATGCTTTACATTTATTGTTGTAATGTATTGATTCCAAGAGGATGATACATTTGTATTATTTAAGCTGTTAGCATTAAAAGGCAAAACAACCACATTTTACAAACTGCAGCTCTGTAATAGTAACACTGTTCAAACAACCAGTCTCCCTGTCCAAACATGTTAATCCACCTACTTCATCCTTATCCCCATGGACTGTCTGCCACAGCATTCCTGGTTTCTCCACACACACACACACACACACACACACACACACACACACACACACACACACATACAGACCGGAGTGTCAGTGGCATAAGCAAGCCTCCTCAAATAAATATCCCTTTTTGCATATTCAAGTGAGAAGCAGATCAGATAACCCTATAGGGAGTTTACACGATGTGGAGAGAAATGGGTGGATTTTCTCATTGGAAATAAATAAACAAAACTGTAGGAGGACTGTCAAGCTTTGAGGTTATGTTCCATGTGTTCTTGTCTTCTCTGGAATCAGTAGTATCTTTTACATAATTTAATACTTTGACAAACAACAGGAAAAGATTTGTATTTATTTTTGCATCACTTCCAACACTGATGTCATGTTGGGCAGAGCTCACTGTCATTTTGTTTTTGTCTGTGCTGTACATTGCAGACTGCTAACATCTGTCGTGCTAATGCTGACGCTTGAATATGCATCCAGATATGTATTGTAATTTGAAATGGCTGGCAGCTTTCTTTTGATACTACGATCTGTGTGAGTAATCAATAAAATTTTGGAACATTTTATATTGATTGTTGGTGCATGTTATATGTACCATAGTTCTGGAGAGGCACATTTAGGAGATGAACAAGGTCTGTTATTTTTCATATCTGAAATACACTGGATGTACTGTAGCTCATTTCTTTTAGGTTTTCTCAGTATCAACAGTAATCCAAGTGGTTGTTGTCTGTACAGTGTGAGCAGGGTCTGCTAGTTGCCAAAGCAGCATGACTTTCCTCCATGTATATTAGCTTTAATTTAGACTTAGTTCAGACTTGCGTTTAAAAAAAAAATTACAAATCACACTGCAAAAATGCCCAATCAAATTTAAGTGAAAATATGAAATACATAAAATTTTGCTGCCAGTGCAGTAATTGAGTTTCACTTGATAAGATCTCTTAAAATAACTCATAATGTTCATCTACCAGAAGTCTTAAAATAAGGACAAAAATAAAATAAGATTAGTGCTAATCTTGTTCCTACATATCAAAATTTCACACAGGTAATACCTGTACAGAGCCTTGCCCAAACAGGGTTTGAACCTCCAATCTTCATGTTGGAAAACATGTGCTGACCACTGACTGAGCCATCATACCAATGACCACTAATACTGTAGCTCTAGCCATACCAATATCCCTCAGTGGGTCCACCACTTTGGTCGAGACTGAAATATCTCGTCAACTATTGAAACCATGAAATTTTGTACAGACATTCATGTTCCCCAGATAAGGTCTCCGAATGACTTTGGTGATCCCCTGGCCTTTTTCTTTAGTGCCACCATGAGGTTGACATTTTGTGGTTTTGAGTGAAATGTTTTGCAAAATAAAGTATTCGTTGCCATGGAATTTCGCAGATATATCCATGGTCCCCAGAGGATGAATCCCAGTTACTTTAGTGATTCCCAGACTTATTTTGAGTACCACCACCTAGGCAAAGTTTTCAATTATCTTGTGAAATATCCTGAAACCTACTGGATGGATGGGGACAAAATGCAGACAGTCATGATCCCCAGAGGATGAATCTCAGTGACTTTGCTGAGGTTTTGATTTTTCATCTAGTGTCATCATCAGCTCAAAATTTTAATTTGTCCAATACAAAGCACCACTGTACAGTACATACAGCCTTTCTCTGATAACTTTAGACTATTAGTTTAGTTTATGAACAATGGACATTGTAAACCTCAAAATTAGATATTTTGTCCTAAGGTAATTTGAGCCATATACCGTCATGCAAGCCAAAAACTAAAACTTAGAATAATTTGACTAGAGACTTCAGAGCTTAAAATTAGTGTCAACGCATGCTGGATGTCCCTTTTATCTAGCTAAACATAACCCCAAGTGAGATAAAATTGCTAATTAATATAAGAAAATTGACATTTACCCGTGTTAAGTCAAACAGCATTGCATAGTCAGCCCTAGGTAATCCAATACACACTCAAAATAAGTGATTATCTCACTTACTTAGACATAGAGTTTTTGTAGTGCATTTTTTATTATTTAATTAACTCAGGTACTGTTAAAATATTACATTACATTGTTGGCAGCTAAACTTATAGATACAGTATATGTATGAGGAGTATAAAAGAGAATAGAAAACAATTTTATGTAGAAAATGAAGCAGACAAAACAATTTCTAACAACTTCTATTTACATTCCATTGCATTACACTCCTACTAGAAAATGTAATTTTTGCTCTCAATTGAGCCATTACAAGATGTCAAGCATTCTCAACATAGTGGCCATCTGTATTTACCTCAACTACAGGGAGACATTTATATAGCAAGGCCTTTACTTGAAACAGGCTTATATTAGAGACATGCTTTTATTCATAATTTTCCCTGTTTTATAAGTATATTTTATTATGTTTTGGTAAGAAGCCCTCCTGTTTTCTGATCTACTCCTGTTTTAACTTGCTGGTAATGCAAACTCAAATCTTCCTTAATGTTTACCTGTTGTCTTGATGAATTCAGGATGTATATTTCCACAGCAACAATTCCTTCAGAACAACAGTACAAATTTAGAACAGCACAGTACCACTGAATTTGCTTTGTCTGACAAAAACAAAACAAAAAACATTTTCAAATCGCTGTGAAGCTACTGTCAATTAAACTAAGCACCTAATTTGTGGAATTCACACATCCACACAACATTTTAATTTGAGGCTTGTAATTTGAAATACCAACAAAGACTTTTGAGATTAATTTAAATATGCTCAGAAAAACAGACAAATATAGTGGAATTAATCAGTGAATGATAACAATATTTTTGGTATAAAGGGAAACTAAAAGCAGGAGAGTAGTGAGTGTAACATACAAAATATCTTCTTTTTGTACTGATGGAATTAGATGTGGAAATGCACATCACACTTTGATTTACTATGTTATCTATCTGAGAAAACATAATTCCTCTTCTCAGTTTTTTTTACCTAGACTCTATAATTGACTGGTCTTTTTTGTTCGTGCTGGCCATAGCTATTACTTGAGATGGGTACAGTATTTGAATGCCAGCTTTTATTTTGATAATATAGGGATTACTGACTAGGCTCTGCTGTGAACTGTGATGCTACATAAAAGACTGTCTGTAAAACCAACACTGGAGAGATGCAGAATAAATCCACAAGGACAAAATTCTACAGGGCCAACTGCTTCATATTATTCACATCCCCTGCTGCTGGAAAGAAAACGTCTTCAGCAGACATCCATAAATTTATCGACACCATTCATGAATCATAGATCACATGTGACTGTAATCTCTAATTCTTCCAAGCAACGGTGTGCATTATTTCAGTGGAATTGAGCCTTCACAGCACCTTTGTTTAGACTGATGACTCTTTGTTTCAAAACCTACTGTGACAATTCAGCAACATCTCACAAAACATCTTGAAGGAAGAGCTATTGGGCTGTCGAGGAAGATTGTGACATTACTTCTCATATCGGATTCCACAAAGTGGGATTTTTACATTTGTAGTGGCACGTGTATGCATGTGTGTGCATGTAGATCTAAGGGTATTTAATGGTAAATCATTTCCACACCACAAGGCTTTAGAGTATTGGGATTTGCAGCGACGCTGACATGAACCAGCTGCATCCACATCCACATGGAAGTGAGGGAATCGGAATCATTATATGAGGGAGTATTTTCGTGGCAGACTGTGATCTCTGAGATTCTGTTGTGGGTGATGACGCTTTGAGGCTACATTTCCGACCTATGTTTGGGAGGGGCACAGGGCAAGGGATGGATTGAGGAGAAGAGGAAAAAAAGAGCATTGAGTGATAGAAATTACACAGTCCTCTGGTTCACAATGTAACTGTGTGGGCCTGCATATTTGTCTCCCTCGGTGCAAAGAAAACACCTCTGGTCAGACATCAGCTGCCCCCACACACCTCTAAAGCCAAGGCTTTCACACCGTCTGAATGACAAAGGATAAAAATAGGTGAGGGAAAGAAAATGGGATAATAAGTGTGTGAGAAAAAAGAGGCAAAGGAGAAGGCAATATTTATCATAAAGAACAGTGAGGTTCACTGTGTGACCTTGTGGGTATAAACTGATTTTGCTGTGGTTGGTTTTCTTCAGTGCCTACTACCTAAGAGAATCATCAAAGTGACTTTTCAGAAGGCTGGCAGCTCTCTTTAACGCATATATCCAGAACAAGTCTTATTAACATTAAAAAAAATTGGAAGCTTACCATGCATATTCTTCTATTGACCCTCTCAGATGAAAGTCAAAACTAATTCGTAAGGCTGTTTTGATAGTTTATTCCAAATGACTACCAAATATGTAAAGTAGGAAATTATGAGGTGTTTAAAAAAGTTGTGTTGTTCTTTAATTAGCTGTCAGTGGAAGGTGTGTGATGAAGGAATCCTATCAGAAAAATATCAGCCCTCCCTCAAGTAACATTGTTGTAAACCTCACCAAAATTGTGATGCTGCGATGCTCGACTGAGCAGACAGTCATGCTGAGCTGAAGTGGTTATACTTGCTGACATGAGATTTCTCATGTCTCATTAGATGTGTTACACCCACCTGTGGCTTTATCTCCTTCATGTATATGGTAAAGGCAAAGTTAATGAAGCATTAGCTAAGCCCTGCCCCCCCTTAGCTGATTGTATTATGCCTACCAAGCTTTCCATTCTAGGACAGCACGTATGCTGTTTATCTAGCCTTCTCTCAGGCCAAAGAGAATGTATTCGTCTTTGATATGGAGAGACAAGAACTTTCTCTGCTGTACAACTAAGATGATCCATCAAACATTGAACACTTTTCTCCCTTTCAAAGAGATATGCGGGATATATGAACATGTAAAATGTCAGTTTTTATTATTTCACATTCCATTTAAAGCCAAGCACTGTGGTGTACAGTCTCGGCTTAGCACCCTTAAACAAATTATTAAACAAATAAAACCCAAAGACAACAAATGTCACTAAAAGGTCATCTGATGAATAGAAGTGTAATTGAAAACATAAAAAAATGATCTTAGTGAGTAAAGTCATTTACATGGACTGTAAAAAAAGCATTTAATTAATCCCTGAGCCTCCAGTCCTTGGATATAAACAAATTAAAAATACAATTCATTTTCTTTCCTCCTCACTTATGGTCTCAACTCTTATTCCAGTTTACAGCAGACACATTTTTTCATGCTGTTTTCTTAATCAGATAGAATAAAGAGGAGGTTGTGTCTAAACTGTCGAGGTGCTGTTAGCTCCTCCGTAATATAGGAGTTGCTGTCATTCTTACTTACATTTACATTCTCACTCTACTATTCATCTAACAGATACAGTAAGTGCATCGCTGTTTTATAATCCACTTGGTTTCGCTGTGCTTTATGACAGCTGTATTGAATTCCATTCTTCCCTCCCACAATACATCTTGATTTAGAATACCTATTGTTCTAAAAAAACAAGTCAGCTCTTCATTGGTAGATCTGAGCGATAAAGTTCATTTCCTGTGGCTGTTTCACAGTAAAAGCCTTATAGTGGTGCTTCTTTTCTTCATTCTTTTTGTTCCTTTTCACTGGATTTCATGCAATAATTTGGCATTCAAATTACTGTATATAGCAATGAGGAAAATTATTTGAGTTGCATGTCCTTTATAAGTAATTTTATGTTTTAATAAGAAGTTTATCTCTTGATAACAAGGATAAAAATACAGTAAATTCAGATTTTTGCCGAGATCTACATTTTACATTTATTTGATAAAGAAACAAGACCGAGTATTTATGTATATATGTAATATATATTATATTACTGTTTTGACTCTAGGCAATATTAATAATATATACAGACAACAACTGAAAGGTATTCAGTGTTTAAATTTGGGTAAAAATTGTAAAAAAAAATTTAAAAAAAGATCTAAAACAAATATATAATCAGTAATCGGAAAGGGATGCAAATTGTGTGGTTACACTATGTTGCATCTAGCGTGGCTGTGTGAGCTCTGACATATGGGTGTGAATATTAATGTAAACATGCTCTGAATATTATTATAATCTTTGCAGACAGTCCCAATGTCCCTGGTTTGTGTCATTCATTAACTAATGTTACATTCTTGTTAAAAACTCAGTAGATTATTGTCAGTGAGGATGTTGATATTCTACTTCCCTGGATGGGAAGTAATTGTGCCTTAATGAAGCATTGGTAGTAAATGGTATGCGTAACCTGGGACTGGTCAATGAGCAGAGTATCTAGCAGTCATTCCATATGTATGTTAGGATTATTTGACTTACTCTCCTTAATTTACCTATGCAGAAAGTCGTAATGTATTCCAGTTTTTTCTTTTTTTCATAACACACATTTCTCTGTACAGAGTCCACTTGTGCAGTCAGTTCAATGACCTAAAAACACCAACAGGTAGCATTAAAGTATGGATCACTATTGTCTTTGACCTATCTCTCATTTATTTATTTATTTGACATAAACCAATATTCCATTACAACAAAAAAAGGGCACTTCTTTACTGCAGTAGTTGTGCTACCTGACAGTGAATGTCACAGAAGTGATTCAGAAATTATGCAATATGCTTCAATTTGGCTTTATTTTATTTTATTTTATCTTAATTTATTTTTTTATTCTATTTTTGCCATATTTGTATAGAATAATTCAGAGGGCACAAAATGAAACTAAAATAATTCTATTAATGCAATACAAAACTATACAGTATACAATAAAAGTAATATCCCTAAAAAGTTGAGTAATTATAAATCCTCTCCATTTAATACAGTTTTATTTCTTTTTAGCTAAAGCCGAAGAAAGATGAAGCCAATTAATTTGAAAAACCGAAATGTTTGACTAATGAAAAAAGGTACATATTTAAGAACTATCTGCACAAAGGTCAGCACACCCTTCATTACTGAGATTCCTTTTTTTTCATTTTTTAATATTTCGTATGTCCATCTTTACTCTTATAAATAACACTCCTGGGCATAGATGATACCAGTCATGCAGAAATCCGTGGAGAGATGCTCTGCTATTCTTCACAGATGGTTCTTTTTAGCTCTCTTTGCTGGAAGGGTTTTGTTGCTCTACCTCCTGCTTTAAAATACTTCAAAGATGTTCTATTGGATTCAAGACAGGGGACATATTTGGCCAAGTCGTAGTTTTCACCTTTTTCTTCTTTACAAACTCTCATGTAATTTTTGCAGTGGGTTTGGGAACATTGTCATATTGGAAAATTCCTCTCCTGCCAAGTTTCTAGAGACTGGGAATTATCATTTCATTCAGTATTTGGGTATACAAATTTGCGTCCACAGTGCTACACTTACACCCTTTGCATTTCTGCAGCGCCATATAAGCAGACTCCCACCTGTTTCAGAGTCAGCAATGTGTAGTCTCTCGGTAGCCCTGGCCAGGTCCATGCCAAACATGCTGGACCTTATCTGATTCAAACAAGATAATTTTGGTTTCATCTGTGCTGCCGATATTCATCAGGCCACTTTTCATGTTCTTTGGCAAAGTTTAATCCTGCAGTTTTGTGCAGTTTTGTGAGAAATGGTTTTCTTCTTGGACGCCATCCATAGAGGTTGACTTCATGCAAAGTCCCTCTCACTGTCTGATCAGTCATTAAAACACCAATTTCCACAGAACCCTTGTGCCAAGTCAGAAGCACTTACCTATCTGTTTTTCAATGCATGGTTGAATAAATAGTGAATTGTGATTGGTGTAATTTTTTGAGTACAGCCACTCTGCCCTCTGTAATTGGTATTATGGCTCCTCCTGCACTTCCTAGCCACTGCTGCAGCTCTGTTTAAGATTATGTTCAGTAACCTAGTGATGTTCTTGTACCCTCTCATCCATCTTTATGAAGTCTCATCTGGTTTGTTACTTGTTCAGGAATTTACTTTCTCTCTCGAGCCATGTTGCATTAGACACAATCCAGGCCAAAACTGAGGAAGCTGTAGTGTTCATACTCTATTTTAATAACCTTGCTCAGGCTATTAGCCTTAACTGGACATCAGAGGTGTAACCACTTTTGTTGCAGTGATCACAAGTAAACTGGCTTTTGTTGCTGTGATCACAGGTGTACTCATTTTTGTTGCATTGAGGTTGTTCTTAGGGGCCCGTATTTTCAATGTATCTAGCTAACCTGTTTGTTTTCTAATTATATGTTAGATCAAATACCTTACACTTCAACTTAAAAATAATACAGTTATTGTAAGATGACATAGTTTTGAATTACTTACCATTTTATTAATATTGCACAGAGTGTACTCAGTTTTGTTGCACACTATACATAGTCACTTTTCACACGTGCTTAGGATACTTGCTTAGGATAGCTACTGTGGATATACAGCACCGCTAGCCAATCCTGTCTTCTGCATCTGACCACAAGTTGTCATCAACATTGACACTTGTTAGACAATGTCCTCTCCTGCAATTCATCTGGGAATTTATCTTTTTGCAGCCTGATCCATCCCTGGCAAGCATCTGCAGGTATGTCCAGACACCCAGCATTCATTGTGTCTGATCATGAACTTTCCACCTTGAAGAAAAGATTTCCTCTTTGGGGTTGACAAAAGGAGAGTAAGGTGAAAGGAAAAGTGACACCATTATGTAATGGGCTGTAAACCACTGTGTCACTGGGAGAGAACGGTGACATGCCACATCGCCCAATACAATTATACAGAATGCGAGTATCATTCATTATTTTTATATTTAATTGGGAATCCAAAATTGGAAACTTAGTTAATACAGTTTGTTATTTTGTTTCTCATTTATGAATCTAACACAGAAAATTCATAACGACCTGTTTTTCGTACTTTCGATTTTATGCTCAAACCAAAAATAGAAAATGTATGTAAAGTAAAATGTAAGTGTTTGGATTGAATACTGTGGATCAGAGGAGACACTTAGCAGTTTCCAGGTGCCACCAAGAGCTAAAAGGACCTGGACCACCTCTTCTGTACCACAGTGATCTTTAAAGAGGGCAGGGTACACATCCACACAGGAAGTTATACTCAGGGACACCATTCACACAGAGGTAGGAGGGACAGATTCTGAGAGCGGGTGAAAACAACACATAATTTAAGAGTTGTTCTGATCATTTTTAATTCATCGTTATGAGATGAGTGAGATGAGCTTTGAGTGTAAGACCGGTCTTGTCATTGCTCCGTGTCCACAGGTTCAGGCAGGTGGGGACAGTGCTGTTTTGAAGGCGGCACGCCCTCACCTGAAAAACAGTAGCGTTTTATAATGATGTTGAGAGAAGTGATCATGAAAGTATTTTAGCCACTAGCATCCCTGCTTTGTAAAGGTGGGAGATTCTTAAAATCCTGAGATTGATCCTTGCATCAGTATGATACAATACGAACAGTATATGTATCTAGACACTCATATCCTCTGAAAGTGATAGATTCACACTCAAGTTACACTGACTGACTGTGTTTCACCTTAAGAATCTCTTCTCCCATTTGCTCATCCTTTTATTTGGCTACTCACTGCTCGGGATCACTCAGGCTGTGCTCTACCAGCCATTTCTCATAGTGCTCCACTCCCTTTACTATGAGTATCTCCTTCTGTTTTCTCTTCACTTTCCAGGAAGAGTCCAGCATTTTCTTCACCCACTGCCTCTGCTTGTCTTGATGGATCATGTTCTGCCTTTTTCACTGCTCTCTCTGAGCTTGAGTTGTTGGTCGAGCCATGAAGGAAGCTACACCAGTAAAGAAGAGACCATAGGAGAAATTAGACTGTTAGAAAAACAACAACAGTGTGTGTTGAAGAAAGAAAGTGACAAAGATTGTTATGAGTCTTTCAGTGGAATCTCTTATGATCTGGTGATCTTCTTCAGGCAGCGGTCCTCTCATAAGTCACTGAGCCAATTCAGAAAGCATCTAAGAATGCTCTTATCTTTCTTTGGCTCCTCAGCTTCCTTGATCATGTTCTCTGCAAGAACTGCGATATCTCCAAATTCATCCAGTTCTTCAGTCTGGATGAAGTTTTGCCACAATTGGCGCAAATAATGCAGTTCCTGCAGATGTGTTTCTTTATTTAGCACCGTTGTGCACCTCTCCAGTGCAACACTGTGAATTTTTGCTTCTCTTTTCCTCCTTTCTTGCTGGACTCTTGTTTGTTCCTTTCTGGATCACGTCTTTTATCTGCCTCTACCTCTTGGCCCTCCCTCAATCAACTCTAGGGAGGTGAATATCCACAATGGTGTGCCCAGTGGCTCTGATGTTTTTGTCACATGTTTGCACTTTTTTGGTTTGGGGATGGCAGATACTTCAGCTGTGCGTCTGGGCTCGGCTACTAAATATTTGTTCCAATGACAACAGTCTCTGTCATGAACCTTCCAGGTGTGGTAGATGTCAACCTGGAACAGATTAAATTTTGTGGTGGAATTTTTGGAATAATCTTGTGGAATTTGTTCACGACTGAGTGGCATTTCTCTTCGTCGGAGACTTTCAAATCAAAAGCAGCAAGGGGGTTTCTCTTGTTATAATACTGCTGAATATCAAACTGCAGCCAGTATTAAGTGTAACCAGGGGTTATAGAGCAGCCTCTTGGGGAATTGTGGCTGCAGTTGTGAAGTCCAATGCCACGATAAAGCTATATACATGTTACCTTCCTGTCAAAATATAGGTTATTTTCCTGCTTGTTCAATTACCTCTTGCCTCTATGCAGTATAGTGCTAAATTGTGTTTCGTCAGCTAGCCGTAGAGTAACTTATTAGCCAGCAAATGCTAGCTAATTCATTCATTTGAATTATATCAGCTACTGAACACCAACTTTTGAAAAGGAATCACTGCTAAAGGCTTAGTGTTCAATTTGAGAACCCTTAAATTAATTCTGAAATGTGGTTTTCAAATTCAAATATTTCAGTGCAATAAGTTCAGTGGTATTTAAATTCCTACACTATTCCAACACTACGTATTCAGTAGTGATTAAATTTCAAAATTTGGTATTCAGTTGCTGATATAATCCAAATTGTCAGGGTAATTATTTGCTTCCATACTGCTACAGACATAATAGTTACTGCAATAGTTAGTTAGTAGTCTACAATAGTTAGCAAACTGTTATATAGTTATAGTTAATAGTTATATTTCATCTTTACAAAGGCTCTCCCCAGGCTTTGTGACCTCCCAGTATGACAAAATTTTTAGTCATACTTTTATTACCCGTGGTGCACTCAAGAGCCAATTTTGTGATGAAAAAAAAACATACCTTGTGTTCCCCAAAAAAGTCACACTACCTTTAAACCGTATCCATGTTTATATTACCATTTTTAAAATTTAACTCTACGTATTATTGTTGTGAACATTAATACTGAACAGATGGCCAGCATATTATATGTAAATAATAACTTTAGATTTTCAATCACACACCAAGTTGCAAAAGAGCTTACACAATAACCCTAACCCTAATTTCAATCTGCTACAGCAGTGTCTTTTATACTATTTTGTTAATCAAGAATAACAGATGGCTTGAAAACCATCTGTTACATTATTTTTTTATCAATATAAGTATCTAACTTTTGTGGCCTTTTGAAGCCTTCCTTACATACCACATCTAATTTTTTCATTTAATTTCAGTGCTATAGGAGTACTTGCAGTGTATCTGATAACTAACATAATTCATGATTAATTCAGTTAAAGGTGTATCAATTTTAATGACAGTGCTATTCATTATAATTAGGTTGATAAAACACACGTGGTGTATAATGTGTTAAAACAAACCACCAGATCTCACCCCACTCTCTTTCTGACTAAAACAAGGCTGATGGCCAAAAGAGTTCATCAAGAGGTGAAGCCAATAAGGAAATTACTTCCCCCAACACCAGCACCACCAAACCCTGCTGTTTTTGCATAAGAGCTGACTATAACCAGGCAGCAGCGACCCTGGAGGAGATTACGCCTTTCATTTTGAGAGACAGAAATCTGGGCCAAGGACCTATGTAGGCTTTACAGTAAAATATATGTGGTGATTACAGATGATTACTCTTCCATTCAGAGTCTTCTCTGTGCTTTCTTTTCCCTCACAGTGTCTCTTTACTCACCTCTGCCTTGCCTTTTCTCTTGCACTCTCTCCCTCTCTTGCTGGCCCCCGAAACCGAAAAGGTCCAGAGGAGGACCTGAGGTTCAGCCCACTTCTTTTATAAGATTATTAAATTCAATTTGTTACAGCTACAAACTCTGCTTTATTCAAATGTTTCTTAAATGAAAAGAGTATTTGAATTTTTTTTTCTTTTTGATACATTTAAGACCTGGACTCATTTTGAATTTTGGATAATCTGTGATTACTGATTAAGAGCAAGGAATCACAACTTTCAAAATGAGTGTATTCAGTGTAAAAACAGCATACTGTATTTTCAAATAAAGTAAAAAAGGAAATGCTTGTTAATGGAGGGAAAAACGTAAAGTTAAAATGTAAAGGTACCCCTGAATGTCTAGTGATGTCTTGCAAAAGCAATTTCATCATTTCATTCCAGGTAGTCCGAGCAGTAAGGATGTCATGACAAACACAAGCAGGCCAATATCGTCATTTTTGTTTTTTATTACTGATATGGATTAGATCTTTTAATGAACTCATGCAGGAAGCAGTTTTACTTGATGGGAATACCAGAGGGGCAAGATTAGAAAAATAAAAAAAGTAATCTGTGATGAATTTATGGTTTGAGATTTTTATATACCTGTCTGGGAAGACAATGAACTGATTGCAGACGATAATACAAATGTGGAATAATTGATTTTCTGTGTTTACAAGTACAAGTGATGAGATTTTAAAATAAAATCCAAAAAATGATGATAATGATATTCATTCCATCACACAATATGTATATCATAACTTTGTATATGTCATCATTGGATTTTAATGATGTCATTGTTGCATGTTATTTTAAAATAACATGTTCATTATCAGAATAATGCTATCAAATAGTAACTACATTTCCTCAAGGTTATACAAATAGCAATGAGAAAGAAAAGTGTGAGTCATGCAAAAGTCAGTATTTGAAGCGATATAGTAAAAATGACCTTTGAAAACTTTACTTTTAGTTATTTTATGTGCTGTATTTTTTCACATATAGATAATGTAGTCTCGAGTGTGACTTTACAGTCAATTCTACATTCTTACAAAGTACAACAATTATTTTGACTCTGTATTGACCAGATGATTGTTCCATGTTTTTTTTCATTCAAGATGCCAAACCTTAGATTTCTCTTGTAAAATCTAAGGTTGTAATGTATCATCTAAAATACAGTATGCTACATTATATAACATCAAACCAAAATGTGCAGTACTGTAATAGACACTTAATACATTGCATCATTTTGACACTAATCAATACTTGAACACATTTATTTAGAGATCTGTACACTTATAATAAACAACACTTTCAAGTTCAGAATTCTGTTTTTAAGAGTAAGAATGTAGCAAGTTAGTTTGGCTCTATGGATTAAGAGTTTTGCACATTGAATCTTTGCAGTACTGTACATCAGTACAGTTAGATACTTGTACTTGAGCATTTCTATTTCATGCTACATTATATCTGCTATATTCTAGGGAGGGATATTGTTCTTTTTACCATAGTTACTAGCTATAGTTTCTTCTATTACTGACTTAACAAATTATAATTTTACATAGAGGACATGTGACGAACTTATAAAATATGATACATTGTTACAGATAAAACTACACAACTTACAATTAGCTACTCTAACACCAACTAAAACAGTAAAATGCTAGCCACATATTTAGTAATAGTCATCTAATAAAGTCTAGTCATGTAAGACTTACTGTGTAGGGGCCATTGACTTTTAATTTTTAAACTTAAAGTACAGTTTGCTGATAATACTTCAGTGGTTTTACTTTACATTTTCAATTTATAACTTTTAGTGTGGTATTTTTAAATTGTGGTCTTGCCACTTATACTTAAGTAAAGGATCTGAATACTTCCTCCACCACTGATTAATTACAAAATAAAAAATAACTGACAGACATCCTTAGTTACAGCCCTCATTCTTTCTGCTTCTCAGATTCTGTCCAAGTGACATTATGCTTAACCTTTTTTCATTATTATTATTATTATTATCCATTATTACTCATTATTCTACTGATCCATGTTTTTGAAAATAAAGAGAATAAATAAATATATTGAATACATATAAACAAGTAGAGAGGAGGAAATTAATTAGCTTTTTACTGAAGTGAACCAATGCATTAAAATGAAATGCAATATAGTTGCCCGGAAAGTTTACTAACTAACTATTATTTTCATGTGACATAACTGCATTTAAATATAGCTTCATGACACTGTTTATATAATTTCACTATATAAAATTTCCAGTGGAGCTTGTACTTTTTCTAATTTCTTTTGCAGGTTTAGACTCCATAAATCTGAATGTTGGAACTAAAATGTCCTCCAGAAGCCAACTAGCGCAACAGGACACCATTAGTCCTTTTGTATGCTTTCATTAGTGTAGTATCCTTGGCAACTGCAGTACCTGTGAGACACTGATTAAAGTTCTTTTCCTCACTGCCAGGCCTATGAGAGCTCACCATTAAGAGGCCATAGGGCTGCATTGTCAGCACACTAATGAAGCCAGTGTGTTCTTTTTAAAGTGTCATTCTGGATTATGGCCATAATGTGAGGGTGAGAGTGGATCTGTATAAGTGTCTCTGCGAGACCTAACAGCAATAGTCCCTGCACTCTGGCCCCCCAATGTTCCCACAACACACTGTGGGTACTTGTGGGGCCTCGGCGCCTGAACAGCTCAGGATCCCTGCCGTCACCTCGCCGGGCAACTGACACTGGAGTAATTTCATCTGACAGGTGACTTAACAAAGCTTTGGTCCATGGCAGGCAGCAGACCAAAGGCTGGAGGATATGTGTTCGGCCTGTCAGCTTTTGTTTTCAGTTGGGAGCTATGTATCTTCTCAATATTTAGATTTGCAGTCAGATTCTGATAGCTTGTACTATCCGTAAAAAGAGAATGAAATATTGCAGGTTGTCTGCTAACTTTTAATCTACTGGGAATTATTTAAATACCACCTGATGTCACATATTTACGAACAGGTGTTATGGAAAGACACTGATCACCTACTACATTAAATCCAGTTACCAGTTTTAACATTGTGACTAATTGGTGTACAGTAAATGGCTTACATTTACCTTTTTAATATTCTCTTTTGAAATCCTTCAAAGACATGATGCCCTCAACCTGGCCTAATTGAGACATAAATAATGTCTTAGTAAAGTCTCAGTGTACTGAGCCGATATGGCAGGACAAATGAGATGCTGTGGGCACTGTTCATGACAGTAGATAGGGGTCACAGTCAGTAACCATTCAGCTGTTAAATGTTTGACAGATTTATTGGACAGGAAAAAAGAAAATATCAATGGCTTTAACTCCAGGGTCATAGTTAGCAGAAGAAGCAGGTAAACTAAATGACAAGGACATTGCAAAATGGAGAAGAATCGACCGCTGCAAACAAGACAGCCCAAAGGTGATCATAATCAATGCTGTCAGTATACAACCTTCTCATTAGGCAAGCAACAGGTGTAAGTAATCAAATGGCAGATGTTGGTAATTACATGACAGCAGCCAGTAAGCACTATTTATAGCTCTGTACCGTATTGCTGCGAAATGCATCAAGTGTCATGAAATGTAATGAATGGCAATTAATTCTCCCACTAGTGTATTTCCATAATGCTGTGGGCATCAAATGAGAAATTCAGGTCAGTCAAGGATGAGATGCTTCACTTTTTTTATACCCGCGCTCCATCAAAGTTAAAAATGGTTTAAAGCATCCTCAGTAGTAATTTTTAGGAAATCGTGGGCATAATGCTTTCAGTGTTGTTTCTTTATTGGATTATTTTTTAATTATTTAGTGGGGTATCTCAAAAAAGTGTAAATACATTTGAAAGAAAGCAAAGCCACAGACCAAGGAACAAGTGATTTATTTTAGGCCAAAGGCCAAAAACCAGGCCAAAAAATCTTATTGTATTCATGGTCTCTGACTTAAACTTTAATATCCAGATAAAGACATTTTCAAAATCAGCCTATTATCACCTCATGAACATATCAAGAAATAAGGGACTCATGTCTCATCGATTTAGAAACCTTGTCCATGCATTTGTCTTCAGTAGGCTCGACTACTCCAGTTCTCAAATCATTACACTGGCTTCCCGTGTGTCAAAGATTTGATGTTTAAATACTGCTGTTGGGTTACAGAGCACTGAATGTTTAAAGGGCCAAAACAGAGTCTGATCTGCTGCTATGCTCTCAGATGGTCTGGGACACATCTGCCTATTGTAAACTAAATATGGAGAAACAGCATTCAGCATTCAGCATTCATTCATGCTCTACATATCTGGAACAAAGTCCCAGAGAACTTTAGATAGGTACCAACTCTCAGTTCTTTGAGATCAGAGCTTACTACATTTAGTAGTTTCTGTTCAATAAAAGGCAGGTTTCTGTCTGACTTTTTCTAGAGGTTTATGTTTTTTCTTTATGTGTTGAGGTTATTGAGCAGTTTATCCTTTTTTTCTTAGAGATGATCCTTGGCTGAGTTAAGCCAAGCCAGGGAGATACTGCATGTGACACTGAAATGTACAAATATGGTCAACTTGACTTATTATGAAGCTTGGTGAAAATCCCACAATCTTCTTTTTAAGAAAAAAAAGTGGTAAGAAAATAAACTATAGGTCATTGCTACTAATGCACCCTGGGACTTTACACAATCCGTGTTTGTTATTACAGGGCAATCTATGTTTTACAACAAGGCAGGGTTAGTGTATCAGCTGGAGGGATTAGAAGCTCCTATAGAGCCAATTCCACTCAGAGGAATCAAGCACACAGAGGCCGCAGGCTCAGGAGAGGTGAGGGGAGGGGGATAACAAACCTGCGCTCGGGAATAAATCAATACCCAGCATGCAGTGATAAATCCTCCCAGTTCCAATGACCCTCACACCCTCACACACAAAACAATCTTGGTCCCCCATGTCAAAACAGCAAAAAGCTATCACTGCCATGGATCACAAGCATCCGGATGTGTCAGCTGAAAGTCCGTTAAAAAAAAGAGATAGCAAGTCCTTGGCTTTGGTGGATTAAACAATGTATAAGGGTTATATAAGGAAAAGTAAAGTGGAGATTTAGGTTTATTGCAGATGTTGGGCAGAAATGTTTAGATAGTTTAAATTCAAGTAGCATTCAGTACAGAAGAAACTCGTGAAAATGGGTCAAAGACTTGTTTTTGGTAAATTGAGATTCAATTTTCAGGTAGATTTATCAAAAAGATCCATAAATTACAAATTATTTAGTAGCGCTGAAGACAAAATAAGTAGTTGTGTATTTCAAACCATCATAGCTTTTGAAACCATAGAATCATAAAAATCTGGAGCTTCTGACCACATCATAACTCAGAAGCTGTATAATGGGAGCAGAGTCTGGGTTCAGGGAACAGCGATGGGTTGATCTGTCCAAACACATTAACTTGTCCTGTCTTCAGCCAAACCAGAGACACATTTATGAAATAGAGACAAGTATCTTTCTGAATCAACAGAGGACGATTTGACATCATCCCCTCTGTATGTGTCAGTGATCAATCTGCCATGTTTAGACATGTAACGCAAAAGGCGTCATTACATGGCTGAGCGAGTCCACTATTGTTATCAGGCCAGCTGACTAGGACATGTTGATGTATTAGGGTTGTCATCATTTTAACAGTGTGTGGGCTTTGGGGCAAGGCGACATCACAGGTTGCGATTTGAAAAATCAATAGGAGCCAAGCAGTCTTTATCTGTGAAAAGGATGAAATCTGCCTCAAAGGGATACACCGGAAAGCAAGAGCACAGGTATCTTATTTCACATTGCAAATTGGGAGGCAGTTAACAGCACAAACTACCAAGAAATACACTGTTGTTTCTCTTTTATATATGCAAAAACTCTCAATAATAAATTTGATGCTCTATCAAAACACACTGGACCTGGTTAACTGCATTCCAAAACTGGTGAGCAATGCAGCACACTGTAATGGAAGCTGCAGTGTTTTCAGGGATGATATACTGTTCTACATTCACACGGCTGATGCATTTTTTATGTTCAAAACCAGAGGGGCTTTCTCACCTTCAATTTTAAAAGTGTTTACTCAGCAGCAGTCCTGAGAGCTGATGAAATAAGTTAGAGCACCTGAATTAAAAATTATTCTTCAGCAGAGAAACTGTCCGCAAAACGTTCCCCTGCAGTGTCTCCTTCCTCCTGGTAATGCAATTGGAAAAAGGTCCTGTCTCACCAATAAAGGCTAACCCTAGTGTAGTCACTCTGCTTTTGTCTTTCACTCTTTCCCTACATTCCTATTGTGTACTTTTTACTGTGCATGTGTATGCGCCACTAGGAAAGTGGCCCTGAGGGGCTAAACAAAACAACATTGATTGTAACACATCAATAAAAACAGAAAACACAACATTTCAGAAAACACAGCATGTCATTGTGTCAATTGTATCATATTTTCTGATTTGTTAATGTGTTTTCTAAAAAAATGGAGCCTCAAAGTGTTCATTATTAAATAAATCAATAAATAAGACATTATGAAACAGATAATAACATGACTAATGTACAAAATGTGCATAAACCAATTAATTGTGAAATAAGTAAGGAATTTATTAAAATGCAACTTATTACTATGGAATGTTGTTTTTTTCATAAAGATAACTTTTTATTGGAGTTAATTTTTTTCATTATATAATTTTTATTTCAATATGCCTTTTCAAAAGTCTAATTTTATTTATTTACACCTTTCAGCCAATCACACACCCCCTGCCTTTCTTCAGCAAGCAAGCTCAACAACTGCTACCAAATTTAGTCAGTTAGCACCTGTTGGATAGAACAACATCATAAAAATAACTCTCATCAAATCAAATCAAATATCTAGCTGCTGCTGTAAACGGTGACAGTACACAGACGTAGAAACTGACGTCTGCTTTTATTTATTTATTTAGCCTAAAAAGGCTGCACATGCAGTCTACCTAGCCGGGTTACTAAAAAAAGTGTGATTGGGAAAAATGACATACGAAAAAGAAAAGAAGAAAAAGAAAAAACATCTATAATGACATAAAAAATGACATCCAACACAATTCTGTTATTATGAAAACAGTAATAATAAAATATAATTTCATAAAAATATAAAAATGATTTCAGGTTAATACATTTGATAATTCTTAAATTATTTCAAAGCTTATTGGTTAATTTATATATTTTATACAGTTTTTGAATGTAACAGTTTAGTATTCCATGATGTCTTTTAATTAATTTTGAACACTTTGTGTTTTCTCTCATGTTAATTTGTTGTCTTTAATGTTGTTTTTGTTTTCAGAAACATCATTGAATTTTCTTGTTTTTTAATGTGTTTTCCTAAGTGTTGTGTGTTCTAAATTTCTTAATGTGCATTTTGAAATGTCATTGAGTTTTGGATTTTATTAATGTACCCGTTTCAGTGTTGTAAATTTTTTAACTTAGGGTCTCCATACATACAGAGGTTACTTACTTTAGCCTTAGGCTAATCAGTGGAATAAATGATTTCACAGATGTAGTGCAGAAATGATAAACTGTTTGTAGTGTAACATTCATTCCAGTCACTCATTTCCAGCATATGTTTAACCTACAAGTCTATCCAAGCCAATGGAGATATTGACTTTAACTTGGACACTGAAGTAATCCAAACTTCTCAATAAAGTGACACTTTTAAATTTACACCAGATAAAGAAAAAGTAAAATACACAATTCTATTTTGCTGTCGCTTTTGGCACCTAATAAAAACTACATTTGTTGTTCCATTCCAACATGTCCCCAAGATGGCTGCCCCGGGTCAATGTTATGCCTTTGGGGAATTTCACAGTGAGCAAGATGAAGCACATGTTGGCCTGGGCGTGTGCTGGCCTTAGGAAGCTAGCTTTATTTCTGTGAATTATTTACAATGATGTATAGATCCCGCTGCTAGGAAGCCATTCTGTTTTTGGCTACAGCCTCATATCTATTTTCCAAGACATATCCATCACTAGGAGAAATTGAGGAGAAGAAATGGTGGACTTGATGTATGTTTTTGGTTCCTTTTTTAGTGCAGGACACTCCAAAATCTGAGAGAAAGGAGCCCAGGAAGGATTTTATAACTGAGTTATAAGGATTAGAGAAACAATGCATTGACCCGTGAACAGAGTCAGACAGGAAACTGAAAATGAACAAGGAACAATAAATGCAAGCTTCTTTCTATGTGTCTGTGTATCGTGCGTTCATGTGCAATGAGGAAGCTCTGGACATCAGAACCATAAATGTTAACTGCATTCCCAAGCTGTATTTTCAGATAGTCAAACCCAAAAATCAAACAGAAATTATATTTGTTGTCAAAAGTGAGTTTTTGTTTGACTGTAGATGATCATTATCTAACCTTATAGACAGTCTCAAACTTAAACATCTCTATCATCACTTCCTTAATGTAAGACCTTTCCTTTTGTAATAGGTGATATAGGACATTAGACTGTGAGGGAATAAGGTAAACCAGTGGGGTACAAGTTTTGGTAAAAGGGGTATTTTAATTTGATAGGACACGGGGAGAGTTTTTGGTTTTTGAAATTTTTCTTATGGTTTCATTGGTTGAACTTCACCATGAGGTCACAATGTGTTTTTTATTGAAAGAGATTTGAGTCCATATTGGGCAATTCAACAAGAGGAAAGAATGTTTTTTTTATAAATTAAAAATTCCCTTTTTCCTCTTTCATTTTTCCACTCATCTAAAGAAACCTCTTTCCCACCTCAAGCATCTTTCGACAAAACATTAAGCTAGGGCACATTTATACCTAACCCAGCCTCATAAAATCCCAGTCCTGATCTAAACATGAAGGTCCGAAATCAGGATTAACCAGCATGAAAAGATACAACAAAAGCAAGAATGAGACACTAGTGACTTATCATAGTTATACATTATAGAACATCCTAGAATTTCTTCCCAGAGAAAGTCCACAGACTGACTGTGAAGGGAGACCTGTGCTTGGAATAATGATTCAACTCCCTATTTTAACTGTTTGTCCAAATAGAAGAAACAAAAAAAAAGGAAAAGGGCAAAGGGAATTGTGATGTTGTCTTAACAATACCCTCCAACATTATCTCCTTCCCTTCCCTTTAAAGCAAACAACTGTTCAGTCAATCGTGACAGCAATTGAGTGTATTGCAACCAATACACTTGTTACTTGTAGCAAGATGTACCCTATGTATTATCTTGAACTGCAGAAGACTTACTCTCCTCCTTCCACCACATCTGTGGTTAGTTCAACACCTAATTCTTTTTTCCAAGCGTTATAGTATTTATCAAAACTAAGGTCATAAAGAAACTTGCCTGACACATATACTTAGCCATGAAATCAGTGAAATTTTGGCAAAGCCAATTATTTAACACCTTTAAGGCACCCCATTCTCTTAATTATAACTTATTTACCAGAACCAGGGTTCAGAAAACCATAAGTAGGGCATACCATAAGTACATAGTAGGGCAATAGATTTATTGTACTACTATGGTTACAGAAATGTTAGTTATGCTTATATAGTGTCCTGGAGTAATGTGCACTGTTTTATGTGCAGTATCATTGAAAAATAATGAACCCTCTCTGAACCAGATACACAGATTTTTGCACACCCATAGGACAAGTGGACCTGCCAGTGAACCTATTCATGCACATTATTGTGAAGTTACACTTTCCTCGTTTGCTTGAATACATTCATATCAGTATATGCAGCACTTCCAAACTAGTGGAGGATTTTCCTGTAATAGTCATTAAAGCATTCTGTTCATTTTAAAACAGTAGCACAATTTAGTTATTGACAGTGTGAAAAGGGAAATTTGGTCACAGAAATGTGGAGCATGAGGCATTCTCAGGACACACAAAGACATTCTTTAGCTTTAAAGGTTTATCTTCCAGCCTCTTTGAAGCCAGTGATATCAGGTCATTGGCATTCAAGCACTGATGAGCAACAGAGGTGGTAACTTAGTGTCTGAGGGTGAATGACGGTTTTGATTAAAGTATATTTTTTGAGTTAACTTTAAGAGGTGGATATTGATTGATCTTGTTTTTTAAAATTCTTCATGCTTGTGATTGAAACTGCTCAATAGCTCCTGGTTTCCTGGCTTGAATGTGAGTCATTGTAAGCTCCAGGGGGGAAATATGGTGGTTTGAAGCTGAGATCAAGAAGACTCAACTGAATAAAAATAACACCAAATACATTTAGCATTGAACAGTTTCCAGGCTTTTCAATGGCAACTGATTGCAGTTTAAAAGAATGGACAGATAATTTGAGTTCTTGCTGAGCCTACAGTAAAAGACGTGTATGTAAAGATGTCTTCTTCTGTCTGGAGATTTTTCATTTGATGCTCTGTCTCCCATATTTTATGTCAAAACTGGCAACAACACTGACATAAAATACACACACAAAGTAGGCATTCACAGCATGAAAAGCACCTTTCATTTCACTCACTTTATGTGTAGGATGCTAATGCACCATTAGGTCTTGGCCATAGGGATACCCGCATCCTTTAACAACATCCTCACTTTTTATAAAACTCTGGAAACGTTAGGACACTGGTAACTCTATTCCCATAACAATTATAAATACATTATACCACCCCATAGCAACTAGAAAGCTTGTCTATCATTGAATTTTACATTATTGCAACACAAACATTTGCTCAGCTAGATTTCCATCAAGCTAGCAAAGGTACAGTCAGGAAAAAAAGTAATTTAGTAAAAGCTCAGGTTTCAACAGGCCATCATAACACTTACACTTATATTAATTGGATTTTTTTGGCCACGTTGGAACCGCAACAAGCTGTAAACACAACACTGACATATCATCACCTTATAAAGCTAATATGGCTAATGTGTTGGCAAACAGTTGCCTATTTACACAGACAGCAGAAATATAGCAACATCAGGAATTATCTGGAATCGTGTTTCTGGCGTCCTGGTGATTATAAGTCCAATATTCACTCTACTTTTAGCTCTGATTTTTTCTCTACTAACTCCTCAGGGGAACAGTTGTCTCTTTAGCTGCTAAAATGCTTCACTATATGCATTAGCTAATCGCTGACTTTGTCCACTGTTAAGTGCTGGGCAGAAGGCACACAGTGGGTTTATTGGAACTTTTTTGCCAAAAACAGCTACCTGCAGTGGCTGTAAATGGGATTGGTGGAAGTGGTGAGACCAAACAAAAACATTAAATTTAAAGGTTGTAAGACCAAAACAATGTAAGATGCTAAAATACTCCTTAGAACTGAGGTGTACTCTAGAGTAAGGTAATAACTTTTTGTAGGTTTGTCATTATGAGTGACTCCTTTAACATCACACATAGTATTTTTTTCCATTGGTCATATAAACCTGACTAATACAGTTTCAAAATCTTGAAATCATAATGCAGAAAAAATATCTTTGCCCAACTAAAACTTTATAAGAAGTGCTGTTTTCAAATTCAGATCTACTTGAATTGATGTCTCAGCACTTCCAACAATCTTGCCAATAAAAAGTTTAATTTTTACACAAAATATTAAAAACTGGAAAGTTCTCTGGCCACTTGTCCTCAAACCTATTTATATAAATTTTTGACAGACAAGCATTGACATAGAGATTCCTTCTACAGCCTTTTTACAGAGTTCCCGGCATCCTCCCTTGTGTCTGTCTCCAAGTACTGAGTGTCTAAGCAGAGAGGAGGAGCTACGTTATGAGAAGATAATGTGAGGATATTGAGCAATCCAGCGAGCATGACACTGCCCCTGGCTGTTCTTCTTGATTACCAGTCATTCGCTGCCTCTGTGACCTCGGTGGGGCCCTTCACTATGGAAACTCCTAATCACTTGCCTCCCTCTGCAGCTCATTACAGAGCCACCACCGCAAGCGCTGGTCCAGGATCAGCTCAACTGAGCCCTCGGCACTTCAAAACTCACACATTGCCTGTTATTAAAGCTGATCCAGGGTCAGAGCCCAGAGACAGTGGCAGTTGAATGTGTGCCTCTGTGCCTGAAGGTCTGATTCTGCTTTCAGTATAACCAAATAGGCCTCCTTGTGTGATGATGTTATTGGCTCCCCTATACAAATGGATCATCTAAGATCATGTCTCCATGAGTGAACAAATGATGATAAGGTTGGCATGACTTCTATGTTAGACCTTTATGGTGGCATGTACCAAATTGTACCATACTAATACTACTGTACCAGCAGATAGCTACTAGACTACTACTATGACTCATTTGACAGATAAAGGCAACTAGGGCTTTGATTTAAAAATCAAAATGGAATGCGGAGAAATCATTAATGAAATTATTTAAATAAACAGGTATATAGAGGTATTTTGCAGGCTCAGGATTTTTACACGCAACAGACTGTATGTGAGAAAATGCCTCAGTAGTGTGTCGGCTTCATGTGAGAATCAGTAATTGCACACAGCTCTTTGAGATGGTGAGCCTGAAAGCATCAGCAGAGAAGAAAATGAGAAAGAACAGGACATCTGCATCCCATACAACAGCTCTTATCATCTCTGTGGTTGCCTGCTGCAGCTGAGGAGCACCTTCAGCCTCAACTACACCTCCAAAAAGCAACAAAAATTGCTTTAGGTGCTATTTTGTGCCAGCAGCTATCACACTCAAAGCTGATGCTTTCTGTTCAAAGAGCTGCAACCTTAGCCAGCCACAAGGCAGCAGAGGCAAAGTTTTCACTTCCTGTGAGAACTACCCAAGACTGATTTTTGCACATGTTCAAGAGTAACCCATACAAGATACACTTACACAGTTTCTGATGTGTAGTGATCTGTGGCATTTTGTAACATGGGCTGCCATTAAGGCACATAACAAAATTTGCATATCTACAATCTGTTCTACAGTAGCATAATCTATTTTTTACTTTTTAAAAATATATCCAACCCTTAATTATCTTTTTCTGAAATTAAACTTCAATGGAAAGTTTTCCATCATTTAAGTTATATTTGTTAATGGACCGTGAAAAAATTATTAACAAGAAAAGTTCATCAAAGGGGGAGGGTTATCGATTTTTTCCTGAAGGGAGGGTAGCCTGATTTTTTTTGGGATTGATCATGATCTCTCCAGAAAGCATGAAATTTGTCACTGTCCTAAAACAACTCCCACCTTCACTTTATTCTAAAACCTAACATAAGGTAGAAATACAGTAAAGTAAAATGTGTAAAAACCGTAGATGTGTGATATAAAAAAGACAGTGACAACTCTTGGTTAAACAAGACTAAGAGTATACAGCCATAGCAGCTTTGTGAAGCCCAATTAATACTTAGGCACAGTTGTGCTTTGAACTAAATGCTAACATCAGCATGCTAACATGCTCACAATGACAATGCTAAGATGCTGATGATAAGTAGGTATAATGTTTGCCATGTTCACCATGTTAGATAAATGTGTAAGCATGCTAACATTTACTAATTAACAATTAACACAAAGTACAGCTGAGGCTGATAGGAATTCCATTATTTTTGCAGGTATATGGTCATAGAGCAAAGTGCTGGGCAAATTAAAATTTTGACCTGATGATGATGCCAGATGTAAAGTTAGAGGATCACACAAGTTAGGTTTAGATTGGAGTACATCATCTTACATTCATTGAACACTCAATGGCAAAATGGATTGTGCCAGTTCAAGTGTTATATAACTTTGAGATATTGTGGTGAGGGTTTTGCATTTTTCCTTTCAAGCCGAGGGGTTGATGCAAAGAAAATATTAATAATGCTTGGAGGGCCTTGCTTTTTAAAAAAGTAAAACATAATATTCACCTCCCCTTCCCCATTCTAATAATTTGTGTACAGTTCCCTAATAGTTAATGGTCATTCACAATACTCTTTTTTTAATTTTAATTCTACCTTTTTATTCTACCTTGGAAACAAACAATGTCCTTTTAATTTGCCTTTTAGTAGTCAAGACCAAATTTTGAAGACAGGATTTCAGAACATGTTATGTAACCATAATAGTAAAAAAAATTCAGTCATTAACAATGCAGAATTTTGAACAGCGAATAGATAAATTGAAGGCTAATTAGGGTCCAATTCTTTAGGAAATACCATAAAAAGAATGAGTGCATTGCAAGGACTTAAAATCCATTATTGCCCCATAATGACTGTTATTTATTTTCAACCTTGGTGAATTCAGCCCTTTAAAATTGTTTCAAATTGTTATGAATCCGGGATTCAATAAGGTCCTGAAATGCATTTGTACTTGTGATAATTGCAATTAGTTAAAATTAGACCCTTCGTGCAGTATGGAACAGTTTTTCCTGCTGAATGTTTTGCTGAGGTTGCCCTGTCTGTCTCTCAGGGAGCCTGCGGTTCCTGCGCAAGTAAACTGGTGTGCCCTCACAAGCATATTCCCATTTTCTGCTTCACTGAACTGGTAGGCCACAATAATCCTAACACCATCATTTAGGTGGCTGTGGAGTGTTTTCATTTTTTTTTTACTCCATTTTCTCCATTCCACACAGTAGGCTTAGATTCCCTGAGCCTAGCAGAGTAGAATTAATGTGTATAGTTTGTTGGCCTCCTTTTTATATACCTTAAAAGAGAGTAAAATTGCCTCAAGAAAAGGCATTCAAATTCACACAGTCCTTTTTGGAAACTGAATACCTTCTTCTGTTCTGATTTCGTCGGATTCTGCTGCTTGCACCCTATAGAAGGAGCACAGTTTTTGGGAGACTGTTCCCTCTACTCAAAAAGCTTTCAAATACAGGAGCCTGGGCAAAGTTATTTTCCATCATCTCTCCCATGCTCTGTCATGCGGACAGTAGGTTGGAAAAGAATAGCTGCTGCCCCTTTATACTGAGAGAAAAGGGAGCACAAGAGAGAAAGAATGAGGCCTGGTAATGGAGAAAAAGAGTGAAAAAGGAAGGGATAGGGAAAGTAAAGCCTTATTGTGATGCTGGCACTTGGTCAGGTTCTTCTAACTGTCGCCCATCTAAAGCAGAAAGATGAAAAAATAGATAGAACTTATCTATAATAACCCAAACTGGTAGGGACAAAAACAAAAAAAACGTCACCTGAAATGTTCAGCCAGATACTGTAGAGGCAAAGGAAATAAAAGTTAAGCTTCCTTGCTTGTCCTTTGCACCATGTCCTTTAAGACTGCAGCATTTTCCTTCTCAAAGATAAGGATTTAATTATCCAGGACAAGCTCTTCTTAAGCTTAGCCCTCTTAGTTCCACAGGGGGGGAAACACATCATAGATGAAACAATATGTTTTGGATATGAATAAAAAGGGAATGTTACACACTGGAAGAGCAAAATTGCTGTGTTTACAGAGGTCTACAAAGCACAGGCTTACGTTGATGGACACAAATCCTGAGTCTTGGTAACTACCCGCTTTGGTTTCCATTCCGGACACTTGGATGGCAACTTTGATCTCTCACATCCAGTCACCTGGCTCTTTTCCACTTGGGAAAAGTCTAGACAGCTAAAGCCCCCGCAACTTTGTTCCCTGAATTTCAGCTGTTTACACTGTTGAATGGGCAGGGGTGGAAGTAACAAGGTACATGTACTGTTTTTTCTTTTCTTTACTCTTTTTTTTGTTTGTTTGTGGTGTACTTGTACTCTAAAAATCAATAATTTCACTCTTAAGTATTTCTTTAACACAAGTATTTTTACTTTGCTACATTTAAAGTTATAATTGTTGCAAAGTAACGAGATGCAAAGTACAAGTGTTCGCATCTGGGCCAGGTGTAACTATTCAACAAAAGTAAGGATGGTGGCATTATTCGGACACGGTTAAGATTAGCATTACCTCTGCAGAGATTCTTTTTTTTTTTAAAAGGTTGCATATAGGAGGTATTGCAGTACTGTTGTATGAGACTGCACTGGCTTTAGCTAGACGTACCTAAAAAACTGCCAACTCAGTTTTTTATATATGTAATTATCAGTTGTATGCAAAGGCTTCATAGTGTCTGGAATTTATTGGTTGCTTCTGGTGTGGTTGTCATCTGGAAATGGCATATATGCAATGAAATACCAATGCATATAAGCCTGGTAGCCTTAAGATGTTCTTTAATTTAATAGTTTTATCATATATTATGATAACCACTTTACATTTTTAGTCCTCCCCTTCCCCCTTTTAAAAAGTGTAATGCTGTAACGTTTATTCCGAGTACATTTTAACTGACTTACTTTGTAGTTTTATTTGTGTACAATTTTACACAAGTAATTTTACTTGTACTTGAGTAATATTTCTTTTAGTTAACAGTACATTTACTTCAGTACAATTTTCCAGTACTCTTTCCTTCACTGCAAGTGGGTTCTTTCTCTCACACTGTGCTCTGCTTCCTACATGAATTTACAGGATCAGAGATGAAAATATACTGTAATATTATTCTTTTTCTCAGGTTTCTCACAACAATCCGCCTTAAAATGTCAACTCTGTCTTTTCAAGATTAAGGAACGTGAAAGACAGCCTTAGCATTTACTCATTTAGAGATTTTTCTTGTATTTGATGTTGTATCCGATGATGGCAAAATAGGACTTATAGAAACATGAATATCAGCACTACTGACAATAAATTCACACACATCAATATTGTATGTACATTCATGCTGAGACTGAATCCCTCCCAAAATTACCAGGTTTGACTTTGAATTCATAGAAGTAAAATAAGCCTACAAACACAGATATAGCACACATCAAAGCCAAGAACCTCTTTGAAGTGTGTATGATTGTTTGTATGTGTGTTTATGCGTTGTGTTTGTATGTCGTGTCATGTTGGCTGGATGATAGCAGTTTTGTGTTTCACATCCACCTCTTTTCACATGCCGTGTTTTACCTCTTTTAATTTCATGTTATGTCTGTTGTCAGGAAAACAAGTTACTAGCAGGCCGAAACATCAGAGAACACTGACACAACATTTCACTATACATGAGCTTTAAGTGGTGGTCTAATTTTTTTTTAAAAGCAAAGCATTCTAAAAACCCTACTACAGTAGTTATTTCTCTTTTTTTAACAAGTTCCGATTTCCACTTTTAAATTCGGTAAATACATCACCGTTGCTAATCCCAGTAACACTTTGTTACTTTGACAATTTTTGGATTGTTCGCTGTCATACCAGGAGTTTGATGAAGGAATGGTATCAATTTGATACTGGTCCAGTACATGTTAGCAGGGTGAGAGGGCTGGAGGTGTGGGGAGCCTATACTAAAAGAGAATAAATACACCTTCCAGTAACTCTAAGGTTGTCTTTCTTTTTTTATCTTTTTTTTTTAAGTCGGTTTGTTCTTTGTTTCAGAACATACAATAGTCTTCAGTCCATTAAGAAACATATTAACAAAATTCTACCGCCATAGATGTGTAATGATGTATCATTACACAGTCATGCTTTAAGCTAAGTGCTAATGTAAGAATGAGAACATGCTCGCAATAACAATGCTAACATACTGTTACTAAGTAGGTATAATGTTAACTATGTTCACCATCTTGGTTTAGGGTCTTAGCGTGCTAACATATTCTAACTACCACTAAATAAAGTACAGCTGAAGCTGGCGGGAATGTCACTTATTTTGCAGGTATTTAGTCATGAAACCAAAACAATGAAACAACAATGAACAATGAAAATTTTGACCTGATCATGGCGCTACAAATGTACAAGATTTCATGAGAACCCATCCAATAGTTCTTGAGACGTTTCACTAAATAGCAGAAATGTCAACCTCATGGTGTTGCGAGAGGAAAAGTCAGTGGATCACCTAGTCAGGCAAGTCAGTAGGCTAAATCCTCCATGGACCATGCTTGTCTTCACAGAATATCATCATAATCCACCAAATAGTTAAGATATTTCAGTCTGGACCAAAGGGGTGGGCCGACTTTGGGAGTTTGGCAGAACCAGTGGGGCTAAAATGTAAGGTTTCTAAAGGCAGTAGGCTTTAGGAAGTAATTTTTAGGCGAACATTCCTGGGACATCATCCCTGTGTACAATATTCAAGTCTATTTTGAGCCTAATTCTCATATAAAAATATGATTTGGTATAAAGAACAAAAAATAAATGCTGATGCACAGTATAAATTAATGACTGAAATAACATACGGTTGTTTTTTATTTTCATTTAGCACTTGAACCACTTTGATTGATTTTCTTTTTTTTTGTCCTGCCACCCAGGTGGGGACATGGGTTTGATGAGAAGGATATTATCATTGGGAAAGGGCAGATACAGTATCGGGACAAGTGGGATATTGCTAATTGTTACCATTTCACCTTTTTACCCCCTTTTTTTTTGCTTGATAAAAAAAACTTTAAAGACAAAGTAGGGAAAGATAGGCCAACTCAAACCAACAATGGGTTGGTTCTTCCTTCAAAAACAGCATCTTTCTCTGTGTCACTCCCTCTCAAACAGCTCTCCTGTTCAGCATCTAAATGAAAAATCTCATAAGTAATTGAGAGACAGAGATTTGAACTGGAGAGCTGGAATTAAGTGAGGCTATTTTACTGTCAGGCCTGTGTATTAGTTCATACCTGTCATTGTCTTGGCCTTTGAAAGCCGAATCTTCCAGGTCACATGCACCCTCAAAATTTAAAGGGCTCGATTTGCTCTCTATCTTCAGTGTTTCATTCCGAGAGGCTCAGTCAAAGCCATTATTGAACCCTCTGATCTGAGGCTTGATATGATGTCCCTCCCTGTATAAACTGGTCTGAAATATTGTAGGTTATTCTCTGTCCTTTGGAGAACATTAAGCCTCGCTGATCGCACAACAAATTTTGCCATGCAGCAGCCAGTCAGTGCCTTTAATTCTAGGGTTTCCTGTAAAAGAAAACCTGTTGTTACTCAAACATGAACCCAAGTGAGAAATTTACTCTCTCCTCAGACTTGCTGTCAAGGTGCCCTTTTGAAACCCTCTTTACTTCTAACTTCAATCGAGCCATCAGAGGAGAGATGAGAATGCACTGTGAAGATGGTGTTTTAACTGTAAGTGCAAAGTCTTAAAAATAACAGTATAGTTTTTTTTTCTCATGGCAGACGACCAGCAGCTGCCCCACAACGTATCCGTGACCTAACCCAGTGTTTAAGAAATCCTTATTAAATACTCAGAAAGTGGTTTACTCTTGTAATAATCAAAACCCAATGAAAGGCCCTTTCCTCAAACGTATCCAAATTAGCAAGATGTATGACTAGTGATAAAATGAAAACAGGAATTAGAACCAATTCTGCACCTTTTTAATCACTCCTTCTGTTGTGGAATCAGACATCTTTTAGGTTTGCAAGATCCAAGGATTTTTTATCTTCCTTTGTCTATCGCTGATGCCAACTAAAGGGAATGAGGGATTCACCCAATTAATTTACTGAAGCCTGTAATAAAAAGGCTGAAAAGCAAGTGTCCAAGTGGACAGCCTTGCAATTCAATTGATTAAGTAGAGTGCGTATTCCGCTACACACAAAATAGTGTGTTTATAAGATGATGTCATAGTGCTAATAGAGAAAGAAGCTGAGACTTTTGTTAGGACTGCAGATACATGTATGGGCATCTTAGACTTACAAAATGCCAGACTTGTGTTAGTTTAGACTTTTTATGCAAACTTGAGAGCATCATTTACAGTGCTGTGAGTGTCATTCAGGATACTTCACCATGTAAATGGTAGTCAACAAAATTACTCTCCCACTGTAATATTAAAATTTTTTGTTACCTTATAATGGATTTATAGGCCCATGGGATAGTGTACCAGAGTAGGAATGTTGATACTGGTCAACTATGTAACTCAAAGGAAAATGCTGGCAGTTCTCTACAACAGCTATAGGGATTTCAAGAAGACCGTTTTCTGTGTTCTACTGTACTCAAAGACAAGTGTTTGACTTGATTCTGCAGAAGTGAAGTTCACTGTTAGAGGCCTTTGCTCCTTGCCCCAATTGATGTCACTCTTGCTAGTCTTAATTTCGTAAATCTCCAGAGATGATTAGAAAAATGATAGAAAAAAACATGACTGAAGTTTGAAGAGAAGGATTGAGCCACCATGGTTGAGAAATATCTCCTCATTCATGAAATTTTTGAACTCAGAAATTTGATCTTGAACATGGAAAATATAAACTTTGTTATATAAGTAATTTAGGGCTTTTTACGTACTTATTACAGACAGTGGCGAGATGGCACAAAATAAGGGAAAGAAAGTACAACCCCATTCACAGGTTTTTATGTGCATTTTCGGAGTGGAATTGCAGGAAATTAAAAAAAAAGAAAACAAATCTTGCAAAAAAGTTTGTAATATCACAAAAAAAAGTTGGTTTATTGACAAAAACAAAATGTAACAAAGTGCAAAGGAAACTTCTTCAAATTAATACACGGGAACAAACATAAATGGGATATTTCCATCACATTTTCCACATTTTTTTCATTTGTTTAAACTTTGAACTTGTTTTCTTATTGAACCTTCTTCTTCTACAATATGAAAATATAAAATGTCCCCTGATTGGAGGATATGCAGTATGAGCTGTTTATCTCGATGAACCAACTCCTACTATTCATCTAACAGTGGTGGATGGAAACACACACTAATTCACATTTTGTTTTTCTTGAAATTCGGTTACAATTTGATCTAAGTTTGAATGGAAACTTGACTAGAGAGATACAACTTGTCCACATACACACTTGAAGTCAGGATGTTGCAGTATATGTTTACAGTCTTAACCACTAAGCTATGGTGGGACCCCAGATGACTGTTTTTAATACGTTTTTTTTTCTTATTATTCTCCCCCCTTTTGCTCAGGAAGACTGCTTGCCCACAACACTAAGAAGTGCAGCCCTTATATAGGGTAATTTGCGTGTTTCCTGACTAACTGTCCGGAATGTGCATCCAATTTAAGAACAAGCCTAATTCAAAAAGGTTTGCAGGTGGGTAAGAACTAATGAGTGGTCTTTGCATGTTTCAGGAATCAGATGTTTCTTATTTTTTCTTAATCATTTTTTACAAACTAATTCAACAGATTAAAAAAAAAAAATTGTGAATTAGGCTGAAATCACTAAATGATTCAGACTCAGTTTTTAAAATGTCTTAAAAAGAAAAACTGTTGTTGGTATTGTTTCCTTTAAGGAAAATCCTTTTTGCAGAGACACTGAGGAATCAACATTAGCAAATTCTAAAACTAGTGGCCTCATCAAGTATATACTTAAAGTAAACACTACCAAGACAATATTGATATATAAAATTTCTCACACACTGTATTTACTGTTGGTAGATGTGATCCAGTGAAGTGTTTAATAATCATTTAATATGATATGCTAGAAAACTGTAAATCTCAAACAAATGAACACTGGGTCTTTTGAAAGCATTATGTCATGCATTATGTTTCTCCTGTGCGGAAGAAAATGCCAATGAGCCAAAAGTTCCTCATTCACAGCATATCAAAGGGAACACCTTGTCAGTCTGGAAGCTGAAGCATACATACACAGATTACCTAATCAGCCAGCATCTTTCAAAGCAAAGCAACAGAAAGGGAGATAAGGAGAGATAAAGCTGCAAAGTCACATTTTCATTCTCAGTTAGAAGCAATGCTCACGTAAAAGCCAGGAAATAATCAATTACTTTTCACTGTCGTGTTTGTGCAATACAAGCTGGCATCAAAGTGCAGTTCAGTGGAGGAAGATGAATTCAGTTTTGTTTAAATAACAACTTTTATTTTTTTGCTGGTTCGGATATAGTGACTGCAGGCATAATATGAGGACACACGTCTATATGAAAATTCAAGTGGCTCAGCAGCTTCTTAAAGAGAAACTGTGTTTATATCATTGCCAGCTTCAACTTTGTTGATGTCTTTTTTCCCCCCTCAGCCCTTTGGCATGCTCATTTTATCAAACACACTCAAAACTGTTAAATGACACTTGATGCTGTCAAACACTGCAGGCTTTAAACTTTCTACGTTGCATGTCAACCATGCATTCTAGTCCAAGTCTCAATTATGAAGTATATAATATAGATTAACTTATTTTATCATCCACTGTCACACACTCTGTACAAATTGATTCCAGGGTCCGCTTTTCAAATAAAACCACTACACCAAAACCAATACATATTTTCAATATAAGTATACAGTAATACCATTAGGATTTTTCATGAACTTTTGAAATGTGCTAAACCTTCTTGCCACTTACAAAGCACAAAACAAAGCATAAGCAAAATTTTACATGAGTTGACCTTAATAGTCTGAATATTCTGTTCTATTAGCTTGCCCTTCACTTTCCTATTGTTTGCAACACTCTAATAGCAAAATAATGTAATATCTACACCACATTCTTACTGTATATGCAGTATGCGGCTGATACTTGTAGACACTGCATGAATAGACTGTAAGAAACAACCATCTCACTAAGAACATGACAACTAACTAGACTACTCTGTTGCCTCCCACTGCTTGTCCCTTACAGAACTTTATTGATTTTTTGCATACTGCATAACTACAGTAACACTACCATTCTCCCAGAACAACATGTGTCTTTCCATGTTGTGTTATGTTTAAATGTTTAGTCTGCATTCTAGTTTTGTTCACCATGTTTACTGTCCAGCATTAGTGTTTAGCTACCATCAGCTTTTTGATATTGGGAAGTGGAATGAGTAACACCAAAAATGCACAATTATGCTTACAGTAGCTCTGGTTTTACTAATTAATGGTAGATCATATAGAAAATATACAGAAAATATTCTGCAAAGTATTGCAAGTATTGCTAAATGGGTTATGCAATGCATTGTGCCTCCAAAAAGGCACGAGACATTAACAAATTGTTATAGATCTGATGGAAGGTGCTTCCATTTGATCCTGTTGCCTGAACATTTCATTATTATTTTATTTTATTTTACACTACTAACCTGCAACAGCAGACATGTATTGAAACGCAGGTCGCAGGTCTGCAGAATCACAAAATGTTTATACTGAAAGTATAAAACATTCACTGACAACATTTGTTTCAGCTACAATATCCCCTTGTGACAACTAAAGCATAGCAACATTTTTATTTATTTTTTGGCAAATCAAGCACTTGATTAACCCAGTGCCCCGAGGAATTCCATGTATATTGGACAATTCCAAACCTCAAAATTTATGTCTAATGCAAAAATTCAGTGCCAGTGGAGGAAGTAGTGTGCCCTTTATGTACTGAGGAAGACAGTAAGGTTGTGGATGTTGGGTTGATGGAAGGGCATGGAGCACAGAGACTGGACTGTGTATCCTTTCACTAACCGAAATGTAATGTCCTTTTTATGAACCCTAACCAAAGTCTTTTACTAACCTTGAATGAGTGTTTTAATAACCATATGTTAACAATAGTTTATTTGCAATAACAATGATCTTTCCCTAACCTTAACCTGTGTTTAACTGTACTGTAGTTGCCATGTCCAGTAGGACATATGCAAGTTTTTTTCTTTTTATCTGATGCCCTATGGAAAGACAATACCATTTGTTAGTGTCATGGTTTGGATTAATATTACTACTTGGTTTTGGTTAGGGGACCTTCATTAAAATAATAACCACAAGGTTAAGATCAGGAAATTACTGTTATGTTTACAACAAACTAATAATTCCTGTTAGTAGGAAACATTAAGTGGTCAGTTGTCTCTCATGTCAGTGTAAACATGTTATTTTGGGGCATTCAAGTGATTGATGCTCTCCTTTTTCTTAGGAGGTCAGTCTTAATAGGGTTTGGGAAGATTTTTTTTTTCATTGAATATTAAAGACACTCACTTAAAGCAGGACACATGAAATGTTTACCTGTTCAATATCTCCCTAGCCTCCCATCAGTGTTTTAGTAGCCTAATCCTTACCACATACAGGATGCAGGATATGAACCCTGCACTTTTTTCACTGACCACTCACTCTGACCACTTACTTCCCTCTGACCTGCAGCACAAGAACACTTCCTGCACAAGAAAAAAATGTTGCCTGTGAACAAAGTACACACAGCACATAGACTTCTTCCAAATGTATTTGGCAAAAATAATTTAGTAGTATATAAGCATAATCTGTAAAATACAGGGTTGCAGTATCATGCACCAGTGTAGTACCATAGTCCGTAATGTTGCCGGACAAACCCACATTATTTAGGTCCCTGAATGCATTCCTATGTTCCTACCATGTTCTTCAATGAGATCTGCTTCAAGCAGAGCATATTTTCACTGAGAATATTAATGGTTTATGTGGAGGGCTTAGGTTTTGTTTTTGGAAGACAGGCTGAATTGTAAAGCAACCATCAACTACCTGCACTATCCCCATCAGATATTAATTGCATACTAATTGTAGCCTGGTCCCACATCTGCAAATCACTGCTCACATCTAAGGTTTTGTCAGAGTGGTAATGAAATGGTCATTCAGTCTGAATATGAGGCCAAACTAATTAGGCATTTATGTGACAAATCAAATATGATTTTGATGAGTACAAAAGGTAAACAGTATTGATTCACAGAGTTTTTTTCACACTGAAACATCAGTGTGAGGCGTGGGTGTTTTCCTATAAAATGAAAGATCGAACACAAGCTGAGGGGCGCAAAAACATAGGCTGAGAGTGAAAGATAGTAAAGAAAAAGGATGTGGGGCTGCATTGTAAACAACTCCTACCCTAGGCACTGCACGTGGTTTGTATGAGAAACACACAAAAAAAGGGTCATTACATCCACAGATGGTTACCCAATCCAAGGCAAATGTCAAAAGGACTCACATGAAAGCCAGAGAACCTGTGAAAAAGAGAACAACGCAGAGAATACGATGGATTTACACATGGTGATACGGGCATGGAGATGAAGGAAAGCCCATTACATTATTGCATTAAGTCTAACAAACCACAAAAATTATGTTGTGTTATGGAAATATTAGCAACAACACTCATATTCTTGCTCTTTCACTAAAGGTCACTTCTAACTAAAAATAAATTAGCCACTATTTCCTCTCCCACTTTCTAATTATTTTTCTCCCTCAGGGTGATTTGAATGACAAAGCTCTGCAGAGCTTTGAGACTAAAAGCATAAGAGTCCTCACAAAGCCACATTCTCTCCTAACCAATACATATGTTAATGTTTCAAGTCACAGTTGGTCGAAGAACTTACTGTATGAAACATTTTACTGTTAAATTTATTCAAACTAGCAAATCGGAAATGTATCTGGAAGGTATTGTTGGGCGAAATATAGCAAATATCCAAGAAAGTTTCCCAAGACAGCCAGGGATCAAAGATAATCTTATTCTCAAGAAAAGAAAAGAACTTAGGCCCACATTAGCTGAGTAATCAATTGTTTTGCAATTACACGATTGAGGCTCACCAGTTTGGAGGATTTAAAATGCCTAAATAAAAGCAAACCAGACAGAGGAATAAAGTGCAATACAATACTCAGTTTTGTATGTATTTCTTTTTTATGTATGCATTTTATGTGTCATAATTAAAAGAAAAACATATATTAAATGAAAGTGATTTTTTTCTTTTGAAATCATTGAAATTTTTTTCATTTAGGCCAGCTAAATCACAGGAACATTCCCAGACATCCTTTAGGGGTGGAGTTCGCAGGCCTTAGTGCCGCTGACTGGTCAAACACAGGCACCTTAAACTGCTTAAACTTATGCACCATTTCAGTCACAAAACGAGGAAGTGCTTTACTATCAATGTTAGGACGAGGGTTGAACATTTCTTGCTGTTCTATAAATGTTAATAACAAAGCTAGTCTTTCCTGTCATCTTCCAGATTGTTTTCAAAATGAGCAAGAGACAGAGAGAGAGTGTGAACTAGCTGCAAGTACGAGCAAGCTAGAGAATGAATGAGAGAGTGATGGAGAGAACAAAATAATGAAGGAAATATATGCATCTCTATTAGCTAGAAGATAAATCTGACTGTGATCCATCTTTGTCTTCCCAGGCTACATGCAAATCAGGGTTGATCCTCCTGTCCAGAAAGGTTGTAAAGTACCTGCAGCTGTTTGGTGACTGCCTAGAACACCAGAAGAAGAATAACGTGTGTACTTCAGCAGTTTAAGCACAACAATAACAGTTTAGCTAGCATTAGCCTACAACTATCCATAAAGCATGTCACAAACATGTGAATAAATCATGTTTTCTGAACTGCAGGCAAGACAATACTTTAGACAGTACTTTACTTGTTTTTACTTTTTTTTTGTTTGATTTGTTTTTATTTGGACATTTTGAATCCATACAATGCAGGTAGCACATTAAAACATGCTATTAAACCAGTTAGCCCAAGAGCATGTCTTTGGCCATCAGAAAGCTCTAACTGCTTCAAATTGGATATCACTTAAGATAATCTAAGGAAAAGCGTGTGTGTGTGTGTGTGTGTGTTTGTCTGTGTGAGTGTGTGTGCGCATAAAGGAGTGAGAGGGTGTGTTTGCTTTGAACAAAGATCAACAATAAAAATTAAGGATGCTCACAAGACATCAGAGGTGATTTATGAGTGGAAACATTTACATATCAAAGAGAAATTTGATCGCTCAAAGCAACAACTTTGGCATAATTATGTTGATGTGTGGTATTATAGGTTAACAAGCAGATAAAATATGATTAGCTTGCAGTTGATAGTTAAGTTGTAAGCATCAGATGTCAGAAAAGGCTTTGATAAAATAAATTTATTTCTCCTATTTCCTCTTTGTTTTTTCAGCTTTTGTGTTACTTTAGCATCTGTTTCCCCACCTGCTAAAGAAAAAGCATATTGTGTTTGCTATTGTACAGGTTATTCTACCCTGCTTGCTTGTATCACATTCACTTTATAAGGTGTCTGTTACATGTGATTTACAGTAAGTGATTCAATTATGACTTTATATCTATATATCTTTGTATATATCTTTATATCTTTGAAAGTACCAGCATGCCTTTAGGGTATAACAATAATCCGGATCAAATCTGGGAGACCAGAACAGCAGTGAAATATGAGGCTGCATCAGTTCAAACATATGGGAAAGAAAAAAGCTGACAGATTGGAGTCTTAATTATACAAACATTTCATATACGCAAAGCTGCTCTGGAAGGAAAACGATGACCCGCTCTATCTCCTAAACCACAGCCGCCATTCAATCAAATACAAAATGACAGCAGTTTTATTAAAACACTGAGTGCATAATTTGTATCTTTTCTGTAGAAATATCTCACTGACAATAATGATGCATTTTAAAAATCTAATTACCTGTAGTGTACGATGTTACTTGAGCATTATTGCATGTATGGTAACAGTTTGATACATTTTAGATTATTGAAATTAGGCCGGCATATTTCACAAGAAAAGAAGGTGGCAGACGACTTGTTCTATAGAATAATCTATAGATATTTATTTCTAAAAATGTGATGTTTTGACCATGGCTTTCATCAGTTGACAGACAACAAAGCACAAGAACTTGGACAGCATATTTCTTGGTTAGTTTTAATGTCTCATCCAATTATCTCTGATCTCATTCAGTTTCCCTCAAATGAGTTTATTTGTTGCCAGTGTAGGGTTTACTTACGGTTTTTGCATTTGAACACCTGCAAAGTCCTCATATTTCACAGCAACGTTAAGAAACTGGTTCACTGATTTGTCATTCTTGAAGAGTTGGCAGCAAGACAGCCACTTGCACAGTGATATGAATAAGATTTATTATCATCAGCCTTTCTATGAATCAATCATAAAAATGGTAGCCATCATCACAGATTTTGTTTCCCATGTACAATAACAGAACCACTGATTCTGAACTATTTGTTTCATAATAAACCAAGACCATCATACTAACTAATATTCAGAAGATGCTTAGCAGACGACCTATATTTAAGTCACGTTGTACATTTACGTTTGATGGATTCAATAAGGAGGAGCTTTATTTGAACTGAAATAAGAGTGGTTATCATGGAGAGTCCTGATGGGCCTCGGTTATTCCCACCTTGCTCTGTCACAGTGGCTAGCTGAGGCTAAAGGAGGAAAAGGGTTATCTCACTCCTTTTTAGCTTTAGCTCTTCAACCATTGTGCCTCCAATCCAATCCCCTGCATTTTCAAGTATGTGGCCTCACTTTTTCTACTTTTTTATGACAGACAGAAAGAGATATTACCGTCTGTTCTCCACTTGGGGGAATTCTGAAGAGGAGTCATCTCATTTTCAGCAGGTGATTCTGCTTCGGCCTTACTTAGCCACAATGAATACCAAACTTTGGCAGTAGCCAGTAAATAAAAGAAAAAGGGAAATGTAAACATAATTAAACTTGTCCTGTGGAAATTGACATTAATGCAGCTTATATTCTTGGTTTGGACCCCAAATTGATCATTTTATGCAAAAATGTGTGCTATTAAAGCATACCTGAGGGGGGAGCTGTCACTGAATGTCCACCCTGCATTCACATCCAACTACAGGTAAAAACTTGGAAACCATGACTGCTTTCAAAGGAAGAAGAGGAGTTGGGAAAAAATGAAAGAGGAAGACAGCAAGGTTGTTAATAATTAATTTGACAGAGTTTTGGTCCTAGGAGGCCAGAGGAAAATATATTGATGTTTTAAAAATGATAATTAAAGAAAGGAGTACACTTTGGTTTGGAAAGCATCCGTCTGCCCAGGCAGTATAAAAATCTCACTGCTGCCTGGGCTAATGGTGCTAGTAATGCCTTTGGGGAAACACGGCATGAAACACAGAGGCGAACACTAATGAGTCTCACAGACCTCTCCGGCACACCAGATGAATGAGAGTGATGCAGAGAAGATCTTCTACCACACTTGGTAGAAGATGTCTTGTATTCTTTTTAAATTTCATGGCAAATGAGGGGAGAGAAATCCTTCAGTGGTTAAAAGTGGATTTGCACGCACCCCACAGACTCTCTGCTGGCAGCCAGTATAGAATCACACTGCAAATAGGTTCAACATAGAATTGACAATGAGCAACACATTTACACTATTGGTTTTACACAGCACACACAATCTGTACGCTCTGTTACATAGAAATAATCTTGCTTGCACACATGCTTTCATTTCTTCTGCTGTTTTTCTAGAGTTTGGTCAAATTATACACCATGATTTACGCATTCCATCAGACCTCCCTATCTACAAGAGACAAAACAGAGGCAGCAGTGTGCAAACAAGAGTCTACAGCCATGCTAGCAGATCTATGAGTCTATACTTAGGCAAAGGGGTGTTTTGAGCCACTTGCTTAGGCTAACATGACAACATGCTCACAATGAAAATGCTAATATGCTTTAGCAGGTGTAATGTTTACCACATTGACATTGTAAGTATAGCCTGTTTGCATGCTAACAATATGTTCATTAGCACTAAACACAAAGCCCAGCAAAGGTGGGAATGTCATAAGTTATGCAAGTATTTGGTCATAAACCAAAGTATTAGACAAACTGAAATTTTTAATATGATAGAATAGTGTTTGTTAAAAGAAAAGTTAAAGGATCAAGTTATACCAATTCATCCTGAGGGGAACATGAATGTTGGTACCAAGTTTCATGGCAATCCATCCAGTAATTGTTGAGATATTTCACCCAAAACCAAGAATGTCAACTTCGTGGTGACACTAGAAGATAAAGCCAGGGGATCACCAAAGTCACTTATAGATTCATCCTCTGGTAACCATGCATTTCTTTTTAATCTCATAGTTGGACCTCATCACATTTATATAGAAATGATCAACTCGCACACACGCTTTCTTCATAAGTGCTTGGTCAAATTGCACACTGTGCATTTCCCATGACAATAGAAGAATGCTTAATAAATGACAGTCATTAAGTATTCATTTCCTTGCTTGTATGATTTCTTGACATTTGCCTCCAGCAAATGAGGTGCAGTGAACAAAGAGAAACAAATTAACCATCTCTGTATGTATTGGTTTTTTATGTGCCATGTTCACGAGATGTAAACAGTACAGTATGCAGTTTCACACTTTCTTCTTCAACCTGAAAATAATCTATTGCTGTAAGTTTTTACTCAGTGCTCCCTATGGAGTTTATTCAAGTGAAGTGGATTTTTTTATTCCTCTATATCATATAAAGAAGAAAGAATATATATTATAATCGCTGAAGTAGCCTTTCACATGTACATTTGTTTCTTGTTCCTCCCCAGAGGTAAGCACAATCAAAGCCACACTTAGATTCGGGGTAATGAGAAATATATTGATAATTCTCTTATTTAATGGGGAATTTGCATTAATGTGTTTCAAGAGCGTGTTTTCTGCTAGAACAATCTTTATTGCATGCTGCTTGATTAGATGTCCCCTACAGCTTGATAAAACACAAGTGTCTTATATCTCATACAGTATTCTATTTCTGTCCCTCAAGAGATAGCAATCTGAGGACGGAGGAAAGATATCGCCTTTGTAGTGGCAGATCGTCAGAAAGACGAGATCCAATCTTTCTCTTTCTCTCTCCCTCTCTCTCTCAGATGGGGACAGATAAGTCTGATTTATTGCACAGGCAAGGTCTCACCAACTTCCTTTTCAGAATATGTGATGCACATAGATGATAAAGTTGAAAGCAAGCGTATCAGAGCAGATATCTCATAACCAGGAGATAACTCACATAACTTGTGACAAAGACTAGAGTCTGATTAGACAGAGAGATTTTTTTATTGATCTACGTGCTTCCATGAGCTCTGATATGATTGTTAATTCAAAGCTTTAAATTAAATAACGTAACCTTAGTGCCTAACATGAATATCCACACTAATGTTTCAATATGTAACCACTCGTGCACAGTCCATTAAAATCAGATGTCCTACCATTGGTGATATATAGCTAAATGCATCTAATCCAGTCTTGTCCTTAAGTACAGTTTTCATGTACTTCTACTTGGTTGATATTTTTGCTTTTTAATAATCATTCTTTTATAATAATAAAAATGTGGCAAAGACAAGTACATTATTTCCTCAATTTTTATTTCTCTGATTCAAAAGGAAATCCAAAAATGATGCAGTTTTCCAGTACGTATCAGTTAATTTTACACTTTACACCTTTAATTATTTTCATAAAAAACATATAATCAGCTTCTAACACATGATGCAAAATTCAGAGAAGTCTGAATTTTGCATCAAATGAAATTTTCCTTTGCATTCACAGGATAAGCTACTGATATCAGGACAACCCTCTCTCCTGATTTCATCACACCAACTTGCTTAACACCATGGCATGCACTTACACAGTGAGGAGTCTGGACGGTCGTAATGCCCATCTCATCCACATTTTAAATATCTTTCCCAACAAAGCTGTGCTCCCTGATCACATGTTCAAGCTTCTTGAAGAATCTCTCCACATTTTGATGATTGAAGCTTGTGGCTCAAGACAAACTAGTTGGTTCTGCACTTCTGATGGACAGATTTGGATGGTGTTTCATAAAGGCTGAAAACTAGTCAGATTCTCACATGGATATCTTAACAAAAGGCATCACCACAGCTCTTTTCTGATCAGTCAAACTGACAGTGTTACAACTAACCCGGTGTTACGACATTCCTCTGTCTCCCCTAGAACGAATATTTTGACCTATTTTTACTGCAAATCAACCTCTTTTCTTAAACTCAAATTATTCTACTGTCACATTCTGCCCCAGTCTTTCTTTTTTAAATATACAGACACTAATCTCTAGAACATTAATTTAATTATACATCTGATTTAAATTAAAAACAAGGTGAAACATTGTCAATGCACTGCGTAGGATTTTTAGGACTCAGGTCTTTTGTAAGATTGAAGTTTTTGCAAATTAAAATACCCCAACTGCAAAAACACTGCTCGCACATTAATGCATTAATGATAAAATTCATTTAAAATATAACACTATATAACACAAGATATAACACTATGAAAGAGACCACTCAGCATAATGATTACTTGCCCTATAATGCAAATGTCCGTGACTGACTGACTGACTGATGAAGTTACACTATTGGTCAGCTGAATGCTGCCTGACTGAGCACTGACGTTACACCACTGGTCAGCTAGCCTAGTATTGTCGTTTCCACACTGGCCATTGCTCTTTCAAAATTAATTTCATCATCAGGGTGCCATTTACAGTCAGTGTTGCCAACTCCAAAAAACTCGCTAGATTTGTTTCTAGATGCTTTTATCGACCTTTCTTAACAAAAGCACATAGCAACAAATCTAGCGAGTTTTTTGGACAAACCTTCCGTAGAAGAGGGCTTCCAGTATTGCACCGTAAGCAGCTGACACAGACATGATGAGCTTCTAACTTTCTCTCTGAGTTATCATTTTATAAGTAAATATAGCCAAAATCACAGCACAGCCATTGTCTTTAACTTCTGTGTATGGTTTTGTCAGATGATGTCGCAGTTATATCAGAATTTTAACAGTGCAGAGCAATAGCCTGGAAATGGCTTGGAAGTGACTGATGGTTAACACATAGTCTTAATGGGCCGCTTTACAGTCACTATTTAATTCTTGTTGCATTGTCTGACAACAGAAACAGAAAAACATGTAAATGAGAACAGCTTTATTTGGAATTCGGCAGTATTAAAATACTGTATATGTGAGCACAGAGAGTAGGAGAGATGCAAATAGATAAAGGGCAGTCCAGCCATATACTAGGTTTTGACCTAGTTTTATTTAATTTTAAGTACATCTTGCTAGTAATACTTCTGTACTTCTACATAAGCAAGATTGTGAATTCGAGACTTTCACTTGTAATGGGGCATTCTTAGATTGTTGTATTACTAATTTTACTTACGTAAAGGATTTGTATACTTCCTCCATTCCTGGGTATTACAGGGAAACCCTGGAGCATGAAACATGATGTGATCATACACATCACAGTTCCAGCTCAATTCAATCTGGGGAGGCAGTTAATGTTCCCAGGTACTCACCTAACAGTCAACACCAGAGGTCATTATCATTCACGGCGACTCTTGCCTTCCCTTGCCATCGGTCCCACTTCATCAGTTTAACAGCAAGCTTCTAACCCTGGCTTTGTTTGGTGGGAGCGTTCATGTCTGATAAGGGCCCCCCTGATATGGCTGACATCATTAATCACCAGCACTGTGGGAGGACACGGTGGGCAGGTTGAGAGCAGCAAGTGCCAACGTCTCTCCATGTAGAGCCTTTTTAACAGTGCCGCGCTTCTAATTAATAGAGCTGACCCTCTCTCTTCACAGATATAAATCAAAATGCATGTAGGGAGAGAGGTAAGAAATGGTTTAGGATTACTGTTCTCTGTCAGACACATGCACAAAGCAAGAGAGATGGAATGAATCAGAGTGGAGGCTGTGTGCTTATACTGTATGTCCCTCTATCTTTATCTCTCAAAGACAGAGGGACAGTCAGAAGAGAATAGGGAGAGCCTTAGTGGACAGAAAACTGATATTAACAAGTTCTTCAAAGCTGTAACCGCAAATGTCAGCACCATCAATAACACCCCCTTGTTGGTTGACGGTTTTTCGTCTTTACTTTAAGTGAGGTCAGTAAAAATAGTATGTAAGTGGGGAGAGATGAAACATGGGGCCAAAGCTGTAATTTTACTGCCCATGGATCCTTCTGGAACCGACTTTTAATTGGTTCATACAGATGATGGATTAAAAACATGTTTATGATGTATCTATGCACAGGCTTGTCAGTCAACCTGCTTCACCTTAACTGTTTGGTGTCACAGTGTTAGCAAGTGTGTTATTAGACATCATAGACAAGCTTAAAGAAAAATAAAGTGTACAGTGATAAAAAAGTGGTGTATTTACATAGTGATAAAACAGGAGGGGGGATAAAATACTCAAAACACAAAGATAAAGATGCAAATTGCTTATGTGTGCAGGTGAGATTCTAAAAAAGCTGTTGTATTACATATCTCACCACTAAGCAAATACATAAACAAAGCACCAACTAGAAAATGTGTGTATGAACACAGGACTTGATGTCCCTACTACACTTATAGCTGATGCTGTCACTGCTCAAATTAAGCGCACTTAGTCACTACCCACAGTTGAGGAAAAAGATTAAATATAAAAAGCATATTCTAAAAAAATGCTCCAGTAAGAACAACATGAACCTTTTTATTAATTACTGCAAGTTGCCAGGTACACGCAGGGATTCCCAGTATTTGTTATTTTCTTGTATAGAGTATGGTACCTCAGGGATTCTGTTCCAATCTGAATAATATTGGCAGCAACGCCAGAATTGGAATCTAATAAAAAAACACTCAACATCATTCATGGCCAGAATCAAAGTAGCAGCAACACACACCTGTGTTAATTGGGTGCCAGGCAAAAATAGCTTTGTTTCTGTAATTTTGGCCAATCATAGCCTGTTTTTGGATAAAATAGTCCAATCAAATTATAACAACTAAACCTTGGTTTTCATAGGTTATTGAGAGGTTGGATTCAAAGGTAATTTGGTGGATTCAGAGGAAATTTAGTCATTCTGTTTGGAACACAGAGTCTACCTCAAACATCAAGGAAATCTTTTGAACAGAACTGTACAAGTCATAACTGTAGTCATTTGATTTTTATTTGATATTTAATTTTGCTGGTGTTGGGCTGAATTTATATTTTCCAACCTAAAATCAAAGTACAGTTTTTTTCTTTAGTTTGAGCCCATGCTCCTCTTTCATTTTCAGTAACAACTGAATATGAAATAGCTGTTTCTATAGCACCATGTTGGTGCAATTTTAGAACAAATTCCTCAGATTGTTCCATGTAATATATGGAATCTTGTCAGTAGGAATAGTACTGTCTGGGCCGTAAAATATACCCTGTATCTCCCCACAAATAAATGTGGCTGCTGGGCTTATTTTGCGGCCCAGACAATTCATCTTAATACACATAAACCTGTATAAATTTTATAAAAAATAATCAATTCACATATTAGCCTTTGCATTTTAAGAGGCAATGTTAACATGCCCACATATTTAAATTTTTTGCTCAATCATTTCACATTTTGTTGTGATGAAGCAAATTTGAATCAGTTCAACTCACTGAGGTTGAAAATAGCCCTGGCATGTTTTTTCAGAGTTTTATTGAGGTTGGAAAAAAAAACTCTCTAAGCTAACAAGCTTGCTAACTGTTTGCTAACATAAATGACCAGATGTCTGAAATGACCTTTTCCAGTGGTCAATATATCATTAAAATATCCAATGTTTTTTTGTATGTATTTTGACCATTGCAACTGGTACTGAAATAAACTATGGTGAAGGATAAAATTTGGTTCAAACTAAGTAATTTTGTGAATTGTTTCAGAAAATCATACAGAAGCCTACCATGGTGAGTGGAGCTATGTTAAACTATGGACCACAAAATAAAGCAAATGGTCTTCTATAGTAAATAGTACACTATTACATAAAATACTTTAACAGATTCCCAGTGCTGGCCTCATTTTTGTATTTTATCGTTTAGAAAATAAATTGGCAGACTCTATAACCAATTCTTTAGCTTTCCTGCTCCATCTCCTTCATTCTTCTTCCTATTCAGTCTTCCTCCGTTCCTTCCTCTCCACTCTCCCAACAGGGATTAAAGCAAAAAAAAAAAATCTTCAGGCTGAATTTTTTTTTAGGCCAAGCTCTATTCCCCATTTACAATTTGTAACATAAGATACAGAGGCGGTCCACAGTAGCCCTCAACACCTGCTAAACAAATAGCATGTTAAATATGTTAAATTAAAAATTATGCACTACATTTGTATATCGCATGGTAGGTTACATCCAAGTTCATTGTATGGCTACAAATCAGCTACCTATCACCTGGTAGTAAAATTCCTAAACCTTGTAACCCCGCCCCTTATTCTAACTTTGGTTACCTCCCAGCATTTTTTTCTCTAAAACTAGGCGAGCAAGTGGTGAGTAGTAAATGAAGATATGAAGCTGCTATAGCGAGCAGCCAGCTCCCTCAGTTGGCCAAAAGCAGCACAGCGTGAGACATCTGCCCATCTGCTATGCTGCCCAGTCTTTCTTTCCGGTCTGCCTATGTTAATAAGCTCTTTAGCTCCATACTAACTGGACATTAAATGAATCTCAGTTAATTCAAAAGATGTATTTGTGCCATCAAATCCTGTCTCCTAATTGTGACAGACTGAAAAAGTTAAATAAATGTTGATGGTGCGACATGGCTAATAAGCTACTATAGCATCCTTCATTTTGGACTCTCAAACTCTCTGTTCCTTTAAAGGACCAGTGTAAAGGATTTAGGGGGATCTGTTGGCAGAAATGGAATATAATATTCAGAAATATGTTTTCATTAGTGTATAATCACCTGAAACTAAGAATCACTGTGTTTTTTTTTAGCTCAGAATGAGCCCTTGATATCTACATAGGGAGCGGGCCCTCTTCCACATAACCTGTCACCTTTCTACAGTAACCCAGAACGGAAAAACCAAACACTAGCTCTAGAGAGAACCTTTTGCGTTTTTAGATGCCTAAATGTCACTCTAAGTCCTCCTACACGCTTGAAAAGGAGGAGTGAGGGGAGGGGTACTCATTTGGTTGCAATCTGCAAATTGCATCTGCTAGATGCCACTAAAGCCTACACACTGGTCCTTTAAAGGGTGATAGCACTCACTATTAAAGACTGCACAAGTGAATCCACTACCTGCTGCAATTTAAATGAACTGAATTTGCTTTGAAGTTTCAAATTTGGAAATGCTGGTGTAACCAGGCCTTTGGAAAATTTATTTTGTTGTGTGTTTAAAAACAAATCTTGTATCAGATGTGGGTAGAGTCAGGTGTCAGACGACAACCATTGATGAGGGACTTCTTTTTAAAAAATATAAGAAGTAACTGTGAAAGATATTAAAATGCATGTGTGAGTGACTGAACTCCTAGATCATTTGAAGAAAGTCACAATCTAGCTTGCTTCCTGCAAGTGCTGGATATATATTTCATAAAATCTATATCAACACAATAAAAAAATAATATATTGCCATTATTTTCAACTATTTCCAGATAACTTTGCCAAATTTATCATGTAAATGTAAAGATAAGAAAAAAGATGTTCTGAAAATGAATTAATAAAATGTATTTGTAGATTGGCATGTTCTTTTGCGTCACATTGTGTAAAGATATTCTGTAGAACATTTTCCATATCTACATTTTAATGAGATCTCATTTTTATTTTGAAAGCGCTTCAGGTAATGTAATACAGAATTAGCACACTTTTATTTTTAGGCTTTGTAACCCAACCTTGAATTTCTCTTGCAGGTTGTTCCCTCATGGACAAAAACTCTAAACAGATAAAAATTGCTATTTCATACTCCTAACTACCCTAATTAACTACTGTGAAATATTCACCTTCACTTGTGAGAGTTAGAAAAGGGTAGAACCGGTGACTAAGGAAGTTTTACCCTTAGTTAGCACCACTTTACTAGATATAATAAATATGTCTTTATTAACAGGCTATGTCCTTTAAAACAGCTGTAATTAAACCTCTTCTTAAAAAGCCTACTCTTGGTCCATATGTTTTAGCCAACTATGGACCCATATCTAACTTTCCTTTCTCTCTAAGATCCTTGAGAAAGCTGCTGCCAACCAGTTGTGTGACTTTTTAAATGATCATAGTTTATTTGAGGATTTTCAGTCAGGATTTAGAATCAGCACCGGTGAAAGTTACAAATGACCTTCTAATTGCATCGGACAAAGGAATTGTCTCTGTACTTGTTTTGTTAGATCTTAGTGCTGCATTTGATACCATTGACCATCATATCCTATTACAGAGACTGGAACAATTAAATGGCAATAAAGGAACCACTCTAAATTGGTTTAAGTCCTATTTATCAGATCAATTTCAGTTTGTGCACGTTAACGATGAATCATCCATATTCTCAAAAGTTATTCATGGAGTTCCACAAGGTTCTGTACTTGGGTCAGTTCTATTCACCTTATATATGCTTCCTTTAGGTAATATTATTAGGAAACACTCTATAAACGTCAATTGTTATGCAAATGATACCCAATTGTACTTGTCAATGAAACCAATCAGATAGCTAAACCTAAAGCATGCCTTAAGGACATAAAGACCTGGATGCAGCAACTTTCTGCTGTTAAACTCAGACAAAACTGAATTTATTGTGCTTTGTCCCCAACACCTCAGAAACACATGATTTAATGATATAGTTGCTCTAGATGGCATTGCCCTGGCCTCCAGCACCAGTGTTAGGAATCTCTGAATTTTCTTTCATCAGGATATGTCCTTTAACTTTCACATAAAACAAACTTCAAGGACAACCTTTTTTCACCTACGTAACATTGCAAAAATCCTCAAAGAGGAAGGATGTACCTCTGTCTAGACTGGATTATTGCAATACCTTATTATGAGTCTGTCCCAACAGGCTGTCCCAACAAATCTTTAATTACTCTCCAGCTAATCCACAGTGCTGCAGCGCGAGTACTGACAGGAACTAGGAAAAGTGATCTCATTTCTCCTGTGTTAGCTTCTCTGCATTGGCTCCCTGTAAAATTCAGAATAGACTTTAAAATCCTCCTCCTCACCTACAAAGCCCTTAATGGTCAGGTACCGAGTTTTTCCTTTGCATCTGTCGCCAAGTGCTTCCTCATGGGGGAATGTTGGGTCTCTGTAAATATAACTATAGAAGGTACCGTCTAGACCTGCTCTGTATGAAAAGTGCCCTGAGATAACCTCTGTTAGGATTTGGCGCTATATAAATAAAATTGAATTGAATTGAATTGAGTACGGTGGTCAATTTCTCTGTGTGTATGTGTGAGATAACAGGAGACAGTGATGAAACAATTACTTTCTGTTGGTAAGCACGCAGATAGAAAACAGGCAGCGGGATGCTTGACACCGAAACCCCTGCTCTGATTCTCGCCGTGTGAACGCCCTATATTGAGTATGAGTAATTACATGTGTAAGTACTTTCCTTTGCCCTGTAGCTTCTAAGAACCCTTTTCAAAATAATCTCCACAGAGAGAAAGTCACACCTATACTCAGACATACACAACCACAAACCACATTCATATTGTATCAAACAGTCGCTCAGGCGTACTAATTATGGGAATCAAGAATTGATTTTTGTCTGCTGTAACATCCATGTTGGTTGGTCTGTTTTAACAAATGGGATGAGTTTCTATGGGTTTAATGGTGATGATAGTTACAGTATACACAGTGATGTTATTAGGCCATTAATCTTCTGTAATCCTGAACAAACAATCTCGTATACATCCCGTTCTAATTCTGACTCCTGCAAATGAGAACAGGATGTGGCATGAGTCTGTCTTCCTTATTTTGGTGATTGGATTTATTGAAGTTAACAGGAAACAATCACACCCTATTCGTTTACAGCACAACACATTCCAAGTTAAAGCGCGCATCTGGGTTACACTTAAACAACTGAAGTGAGCTTTTCCTCCAAATCCATAATAAGATTCCTTGTGGTTTTACAATTGATACTCAATGATGAACTGTAATGATGAGAGCACTTTTCCTTCGATTACATGGCAGCATGGAGGAAGAAAAAGAGAGAAAAAGAACCTTTTGCCAAGTGAGGGGAAAGCCGTATTGATCCATATGCATTGTCTCATTAATTTTGCTAGAGGTGTGTATTCCTCATGATCAATATCTAGCAACTGCATCTTTATTCTTCTGTGTAACCTATTACTGTCGATGAAATAAGAGGCCCGCACCACAATTAGAGCTGTGGGGCAGCCAAGGCTAATCAATAGCATAGATGTATGATCTGTATAGCAGGATCCAATAACTAGTCAAAGGTACAGGATGTATTCTTCCAAGGCTAAAGGCTAATCTGGATGATTGACTCCACCTCAGTCATTGGCCACCATAGTTCCCCAAAGCCCAGCTTTAATAATAAGAAGGGGTCTCAATGCTTTTCACAACAGAGCTTCAGACCCCAGGATCATTTCCATCTATCTTCTGCTGTTATGAAAGTAATAATCTGTTAACTTCTTTGCCTTTTGCATGATACACCATACTACTAGAAAGTTTATACAAATGTAAAAATGAAGCAAAGGCGTAAAAAAAAAGTAATAGAAACTTTAAGTGCTAGTGCATTTCTGCTATACATGAGCAAGTTAAGTGTAGGCTGCTATTAGCTAGCTAACAATTCTGGATAGTATCTTTGCAGTTTTTTGTTTTTTTCGGTTAAAAACAGTTTACAGTAACAAAAAAGATAAAATAAGTATATGCTGAATAAAACAGATTAAGGGGCAATTTAACAAATAGGTATATTAAAAAGCTAAACCATTTATACAGAAACAAGTTTTAACAGTGATCCAAAGCTGAGCTAATGCTAGTATAGCCTCATTTGTGACCTCAGCACTCCATACGTTATTGTGATACAGTTACATAACGTTGCCTTTACAAACCTTAAGGGGAAAATCAAAACTTAATTCTTTTTAGTGTTACCCAGCAGCAGCTTGTATTTTCAAAGATATTTCTATAGTCTACTCTACTGTCTGTGTAAATGTTAGATTTGAACACTGGTTTTCCCGTCGCAAACATTTTATCCTTAATTGTAGACTTTAGATATCTGGTGACATCAAGAAAGGGAAATACTTTTGAGGGCCACTGCTGTACAACAGACTAAAGAAAAAGGTTTCATTCCCCAACTCAGGTCCAACCCAACTCAGGTCCAATCAAGGACCTGGACCCATTTCCCTATTTCGGACCAGTTCTGACTGTTGTTGGGTTCCTTTCAGCTTGGGTTTCAAATATTTGAGAATTAATTTATTAGGTATTTTCCAGAGGTCCTATATGGGAAATATGTCCTGATGATGTTGATCAGGATGAAAGAGCTTACTAATTAGAATTTTAAAAATGCTAATGATAATATGAATAATGATGACATTAGAGGGTTGATCGTCATCGTGGTTTTCTATGGGATGATGTAAATGTTTCCATGTAATCAGAGTTGTCAAGCTCAGCACTGATGACAGGGCTGCAGCTGTGGAGTGAGATGACATCTTTGCACAGCTCAAAGCTTCCTCACCCACCTGTATTTACATATCAACACTAGAGTGGCTGTTAGCATAGTAGGCTGTCCCTTTCTGCCACTCCCTACAATGGCTTACAAGTAAATGGAGTGACTATACATCGCCACTAAATCACACAACATAACTAAGATTATGTTTAAAATAATGACTTAGCCATAAATCTTCAATGCTGCTGACTGGACTAGACAAAAACACAAGTTTACTCTGGGGCTTGTAATATATTTTCCAATTCAGATTAGCGTGACATTGATGGATTGTATCGTTATTCTCTGAAAATGCAAACTGACTTTTTTTTTTTTGACAGGCTGACAATTTAACATTAGTTTATTGTGTGGGTGGGCTGCTCTTTCAATAGTTCGGGGGAATAAAAATAAAATAAAATAATCTATGTCAAATATAGAAGTTTTCATTAACTTTAAGAAAAAGTTTGGAGGATGAATTTCTACTGCTTGTCATTTCAACATTTCACCACATAGTGTAATGCATCACATTTCTTGTATAGGAACAAAGAACCAGCTTATAGATATTGGTGAATTTAGTGTCTAATAGTCTCCTGGCTTTCTCTTTGAGACTGCAGAGGTACTTACTGGAGAACAGTGATGGCTGTTGTTCATTTGTATATGGATTTCACTGCCACGTTTGAGAAGTTGCAGCTCTCAGGTATTCACTGCAGCATGAAAAGCAATAAATAGCACAGCTATCTCACTGTTAAAGTCCACTTACATCCTTAGGGCCCGGTGATCTATATGTAAATGAGAGTACCTTGAAACAAGTACGCAGACACACACACACATACACATATATATACACATAGATATTCTCCCTCTCACACACAAGCTTGCATGTGCACACACACACATTCACCAAGTGATTCTAAAGGTGTTCTGCCTTAGATGAAAACAAAACACTCAAGTCCTTTCCTCCAGCAGTTTGGACACGAGGTGACTGCGTCCTCCACCATTCGAGTGTGTGATGCCTCTGTTTTACTTTTCTTTTCCTTTTCTTTTCCTCCACTTCACACTTGCTCAGAAACAATTGAATTAGACAATGTTTACCAAGCTATTGATATCCTGAAAATCACTGGGTGGTTTGGAAGTACGGGGAGGCCTTTTTTGTTTCGAGTTCAGTGTGCTTATTCAAAGCAGGCCTTTCAACTCTCAATCAAAATATTCAGACCAGAGATGAAAGCCAGGACTTTGCTTTCAACCCCACCCCTCTGCAGGTTAGGATTGACCTGGGAAAGTCTGAAGGTAATGCTAGTTAATCAAAGGCAGCAATGATCCTGCCTGTCCACCTTTCATTTCCATGGCATCTTCATGACAGAGAAGGTCAGACAGGGATCAGCAAAGAAAAACAAACTTCAAATATGGAGTGGGTATTTAGTTAACCATGACAACATAGTTCAGCTTAACAAGCATTTCTTCCACAAACTACATCTTCCAGCTATTCTCTGTAGCTTCTCACAGTTGCTCAAGGTAACACAACATCTTTGCCAGTTACCCACAGAAATGAGTGGGACGTTTGCCAAAGCTTTGTAAATATACACAAGATGAAACAGCTCTGCCAACATCCTCCTTGTACACTGAGAATTAAGCTTTAAAGAAGAATATTCCATGCTAACTATTTTTAATATAGGCCTTAGTTTTCTTAATCACAATTCACAGCTGCCCAACATCCAGTATGTTACGCTCTCCTTTCCTTCTGATTCTGATTCAGGAGCTGGTGCTGACCTGCAAAAACGCTTTACTTGTAGACAAATAATGATGTCTGGGAAGAATAATTGGATGTTACAGGCTTGTAATGAACTAAACTGGTGCTATACATTAGTAACAGGAGTCACCTGTGCAAAACATATTCATGGTAATGTTTAGCAACCGTGAGCAACCCATTTACTGTTGAACATATGAGGTTATTACACCTTTAACTGCATTTGCTGGCTGACCTAGATAGTCTAGCTAGCCCTGCTAAATGCTAATTTCTACTAACTGGATAATAGAGAACCTAGCATTTCTGCCTACCTGGCTAACTCCTTACAGTCCGAGATGTCTAACCCTGCTAGCTAACTATCTGTCTTCTTTACTTGAAGACACTCCAAATACATATGGAATCTAAACAACACTAAACAAAGTAGTGGGGTCAACCACACGTTTTATCAGGCTTAACTGACTCCAAATTACCATTAATGCTAATTAACACCTCTAATAGCTTGTAAATCACTAATTCTATTCGCTAATGGTAATCAACCCAACCTTATGTTAACTGGAATTCATAGTATTATTGTTTACAAGTTTATAGGCTACTGTATTCCAACACTGTTGATATTAACATTTTATAACTCAATTTATAATCAACATGAATTGAAATCACAGAACTCAGAACAACCCTCTTCTGGCCCTTTTACATACAAGCACGTTCACATATAAGTCACTGATATTCAAACTGGCACAAAGGATACAGTAAATCTACAAAATATCTGTCAGTTTTTAAATTGGGGTCTTCATATATCCATTCAGTATTTTATGACCCAGTCATGACACCACTGTCACATATATATACAGGACACAAATATACTGCAAAATGTAAATCTATTAATCCTACGCACATGAAACTTAACTGAGAACCTGTACCCTGTTTGCTAATGGACTATAGTGTAGTAAGAAAACATTAGAAATTGCCTGCCAGAGCTTGGCACTGCCATTCTAAAAACTCAAACCATTATGCTGTGAAAATATAGAAATATTTGTGACTGAAATTACTTTTTAAGGTGAGGCACACTCTGCAGTTTTTCAAGGGCAGCCGTTTTCCACTGACAATGCACAGTCTGTCTCACTTATACGGCGAAGAAATTTTTTATTTTTTTTTTATCATGGATCAACAGCATTAATTCATTTCCAAAGCCCTCTCCCTACAGATTCAACTTAGACATATCTGGTCATATTTCCAAAGCAAAGAATATTAAAATATCTTAAAATACTCATGGTAAAAACTGCCATTAGCGATACAGCAAGTTACTGTGACTCACTCTTAGGAATTAACTTATTTCCATTAGCTGTTAAATGAGTTTTTCATGTTAAAGTTGATTTGCTCGGGGAAGCGGTCTAGTTGAGGCCCTTTTTATTAACTTAAATTCACTGCAGGCTATCACTTCTAAAAAGGGAGAAATTGAGCACATTGAGATTGAATCCAGCTATCTCCACAGACAAACAGGGTTTCACCTTTTTGTTATGAAGAAAATGTGCAAAAATAACTTCACATAAGCGTTATATCCAATATGGCAGGCTTTAGTGTGGATGAGCAATTTTAAAGCAAGCTAACCACCCCTTTCTATCTATCTCTGCAGAGTACAGCCTTGCATGCAATTGTAGCCCATGCCCATCTCGATCATAAATGAAAGTGACTTTGAGAGCAAACAAACAAACAGAGCTTAAGTGAATCAGTTATGCAGAAAGAGGCATGTGGCAGGCAGGCAGGTGATGGATGGTGGCGCTTAGGAGCCGTGACTTTTGGGTAAGTGACAATGACACACATTAAGGCCACCATTACCCATTTTAAGATGCGGTTAAAATCCTTATCGACCTGCCCGCCTCACTTGCCAAAATGCCAGAGCATCACACCAGCTGGAGTTAGATGGCAGGCAGGGATTGATTTGCATTGACAAGAACCACCCCGTCCCCTCTCTATAACACACTTTCACACACACACGCACGCACTGTGTGTGCGCACATGCACACATTCGCGTACGCGCACACAAACACAGTTTATACACAGACAAGTTTCTCTATCTGAGCAGGGTTTTAACCCAAAAGAGAAAAGCACCCATAGTAGCAGATCATTGATGGATTCCAAATGCTGCACTCTGCAATTTATCACAAATGCACTTCAGAATAAAGTGTACTGCAGAGTCAAATTAAAATCTGACTCCAGTTTGGTCAAGGACACTTTCTTTCACCTCTCCTAATGCTGCTAGAGACACTCACCTGTGCAAAATAATTGCATGAAATTACAGCTCCTTCCACACTTTCCAAATCTACACTTATGCAAAGTTCAGAGATCAAGTGATACATCAATGCATCAAGCAGTGAATCCCATCTTTCCCACGTTAAAAAGCACGTTAAAAAGCACATCTGTTCACATAGCTTACATCCTTCAAGCATTTGACGCTGGCGGTTGTTTCAACCAGACTTCAACAGACAAACTTGTCCTATATTTTTGCACGAAATCGGCCTATTTACCTCAAACCAATTACCTCTGGACTAGTGCAGAGAGCATGAAAGCATAGAAGAAGAGTGTAATCAAGTAGGGAAATATCCCACCAGTATGACCAATCCTGTCATTTTTTTTTATGTTTTAAGAAATCTGGAGGAAAATAGAAGCAAGATGAATCTGGGCCATGTTTTCCTGTATTTTGCTGCTTCATTAAGTGTTCTTAACATCAAGTTCCTGACCTAAAAACTGTTTCAGTAAACTAGCTGGCTGTTTACCCAACCATCATGCAGTTTTGGTTTTTACTCTGACAACTGCTGGTTTTGATGTGCTGCCATGGTGAGGGATGTATGATCAGTATGAACAGCTCAACAGTGAAAATAAGACATGAACTGGGTGTTAGACATGTTAAACATTTTATTGATGTTGAGTTCTTTTTTAGTTTATTTCTTTGGTCTAGGCCTTTAAAATAAGACATAAAAACCCTAATTGGTTGCTACAGTTGGAGTTTATAGCATTTTATTAAATATTTATGGATCTTTATGGAATATTGAATCTGTTTATTGAATTCAAATCCTTTCAAACCCCTATCAACTCAATTCATAGGTTAACTTTCAACGTTTGTACAGTTGAAAGTAATTTGTAATTTTATATTCTGGCTGAAAAGGCAGATAGACTACAGTTTTTACTGTTACAAGTTCACCACCTCTAGATACAACCTGAAAATGAGATGAATAGCATAAGATAAAGAGTAAAATGTTGTTTAAAATATAACAGCTTATTTGGGAGATTCTTACCTAACCAAGATGCAATTTGCAGATCACCACTCACCACTCTGTTTGTCTTACTGAACTACAAAAGAAACTCCACTCTGTTCACAATAGTAGAGCAATGTAACAGAGTGATGTTTTTTTTCCTCAAAAACAATCATTGGCCAAGTACAGAAACTTGCTACCAGAAAGGACGTTAACTGCAGAATAGCTAAATTTGATTTGAGGCAAGTTACTTACAGAATTAGTGGTAATGCAAGCATTAGCGCTGGTTAAAAATGACAAGCCTGCTAGCTGAATGTTTAGTAAATTGCTATTTGCTGGAGGCATGGATAGATAAAACGTTTGAGTTTAGTTAGCATTGGAGATTTGCTAGTACAGGAATTGCCAACCCGAAATTAGAACTAAAATGGAACTTGCTATCACAAATGATCCCCAGTAGTTACATATGCGCTAATATTTGACAAGTTATACATTTCATGACTGTGATAGATGACGCAGTGGCTGGCAACATCCCATCGATCATGGACTCATGGACACAATCGTGGAACGTACAGACTCGCTCTTACTTAAAAGTTCAATACTGACACATTAATTTAGAACTGGAAATAAACATCTGTCATAGGTGTCCAATTAAACTAAATTAAAACAAACTTCAGGGACTGCCTTTTTTCACCTACGTAACATTGCAAATATCAGACACATCCTTTCTCAAAAAGACACAGAAATTTTATTCCATGCTTTTGTTACCTCTATGATGGATTATTGTAATTCCTTACTATCAGGCTGTCCCAACAAATCTTTAAATACTCTACAGCTGATCCAGAATGCTGCAATGCGAGTACTGACAGGAACTAGGAAAAGAGATCACATTTCTCCTGTGTTAGCTTCTCTGCATTGGCTCCCTGTAAGATTCAGAATAGAATTTAGAATCCTCCTCCTCACCTACAAAGCCCTTAATGGTCAGGCACCATCATCTTTTGAGATTCTAGGAACCACAAACAAGCCTGCTCTTCTACTGTGGAACCATCATCCAGTTTGGGTCCGGGAGGCAGACACCCTCTCCACATTTAAGAGTAGGCTTAAAACCTTCCTTTTTGATAAAGCATACAGTTAGGGCTGGCTCAGGCTTGTCTTGACCCATCCCCTAGTTATGCTGCTATAGGCCTAGACTGCTGGGTGACTTCTCACTATGCACCGAGCTCCTCTCTCCTCTTCCTCTCCATCTGCATGCATTCATATCCCATCAATGCTCGTTACCAACTTGACTTCTTCTCTCTCCTGTAGTTATGTGCTTTCTTGTCTCTCTCCTCTCTCTTCCTGTCGCTTTCTGCAGGTATTTCTGCCTCTGGTGCTAGGGAGACTGGATCTTTGACTGCAAACCACCCACTGCCCCCATGATCCTGCTCAACACCCACTGCTTCAAATATTATGATTATCATCTATTATTACATTTAGTTTTATTAGTACTATAATCCCCCCTTATTATTATAATTATTAGTTTTATTATTAGTCTCATTGCTGTTACACATATTTATGTTTTACGTCTACTGTGCTATGCCCCCCCCTCTCTTTTCTCCCTCTCTCTCTCTCCCTCTCTCTCTCTCTATCTCTAAACCCAGTGGGTCGGGGCAGACGGCCATCCACCATGAGCTGGTTCTGTTCAAGGTTTCTACCTGTTAAAAGGGATTTTTTCATTGCCACTGTCGCCAAGTGCTTGCTCATGGGGGAATGTTAGGTCTCTGTAAATATAACTATAAAGAGAATGGTATAAACCTGCTCTACATGAAAAGTGCCCTGAGATAACCTCTGTTATGATTTGCCACTATATAAATAAAATTGAATTGAATTGAAACTGTCCAGTTAATAAAAATTAATTCACACCTTTCAGCCAATCAAAATCCAGAATTTTCAGTGGTCATGGTATAGTTATGAATAAATAAAGGACAAATCATGACTAATTAACATGCTAATTAATTAAGTATTTTCTGAATAATTCTAAAAGAGTCTAGTGTGTAGCTAGTCTAGAGTCTAGCTACACACCAAGGTGTAAATTAATCATTCATGATTAACTCTGAATCAGCTGCTAAATGGCACAAAACATAATTAAACATTTATTAATTACAACTTTAGTATCTTCTCAAGTAAAGTACAGCATTATCCTACCCAGCTGTCAAGCAGCTACTGAGTTAAACCAGAGACAGTAGAATTCCCTAAAATATTTTAATCATATTGATATCATATTTAATCAATATTCACATCTTACCTTCACATTCCCACTCAATGAAGGTGAATTCACTGTGCCTGTGACCAAGCACCTGTGTGTCCGGCCTTTATCTAATAGTCCTGCCTACACATAGTACATAGTTTCTGTGTGAGTGGGACTGATTCCTTTGGTGGAGATGAAATGGATAAAGACTAAGAATAGAGATCCCATTTTGCCCAAGCAAGAGCATGACACACAGATACGGTGCTAGGAGAAAATCCATAAATGCTAATGGTGTCTTGGGTGGCTGCAGGTCTTTTTGCTGATGTAAAATAACATGACTGTCATTCTCCACAACAACTTAGCAGGAATTCAGATACTGTTGGTAGAAAGACGGCCATTGCTTGACTTACCTTACAGTTCTTCTTTGTCATACAGATTAAGTATTAAAAATGATATATGACCCTTTTTGTCTTTTGACGCATGACGCTGGGGTTTTATGCATCTACTCGACCATGTTATATCATCATTCAACACCCTTCCCAGCTCCTGAAAACCTAAATGTCTGTAAACGGCTTCCACATGGCTATGCACTGTGGTAAAGATACATTGAGATTATGAACAGTCTTCTTTTACCTCGAGCGAGAACATGACACATTGGTACACAATGCTATGAGAAAATTCATAAATGCATATAATTCTGTGTTTATTGTGGTAGCTACTGAACAAGAGGATCATCATATTGAAGTGCAATAAGCTAAATGGTTGATGCACAGTCCAGTGGGTTTCATATTGATTTCTGAAAAATATCCTTGAAGATGTTGATGTTCTTGTTCCAGGCTGTTGTTTATTGTCCTGTTTTCCTGACTTTAACCAAAATCTCAGTATTCCTGTGCCTACACCAAACTTTAGAATTACTTGACTCAACTTGTACCTATCTGATACTGGCAGTGTCAAAAGAGCATGAACCAGATAAATGAATAAATAAAATAAATGCCAAACAAGGACACTTGCCAGACTCTTTCTCTTTCTTGGCTTGCATTTACGATATCTGCAACATGAAAGTTGCCATTGTGTCATACTGTCATTTCATCATGTTGCATACTATGTTTTAGTCTGTTTGTATGATATGAGTGACAATGTAACTTGCTTGCTAGCAAAAGGATGTATCCATAGATGTATCCATAGATGTAATAATAATATGAGCCTGTACTGATAGCTAATGGGCTCTACTGGCATGTTTAAAAGTCATGTCATCCAAATTCCCTCTTTGATGTTATTATTGTCTTCACTACATTAACAGAAAACACTCAGCCAAGCTGTTTCTCTTCTTCATAAATACTAGTTTATCTGTGGAAAGCGATGTACTACATGTAATGCACTATTTATACATCAGGACAGGTAATGAGTTAACTGGCCAAAAATTCTCAGAGTGATGCTTTTTTGGTTCTGCTTTTTTTGACAGGGAGTGAAAGCTTTTTTATCAGATTTCTTAAAAAATTAGTCATAAACAAACAGTTACTTACAGTATGGTATGTAGTTTAAAATCACTGGGAGACTGAAATCTGAGGAACTGGTATTGAACATATTTGGTATAAACATGGCACTAAAAAAATGAAAATACAACTACATATTCTACATATTCAGCAAATACTTAAAATGCTTTTGTGAAGAATCTTATTTTTTCTTTCTTTTAAAAAAAGTAAAAGCTACTGTTAAGGAAAAAATGTTGCTTCAATCTCAGATTATAAATTATAACTTCAGTTTAATCCCAACACAGTAAATTTCAATTATATCAAAATAAATATAGTTATGTTTACTTAAATGTATATATTCTGTTTCAAATGTGCCCATTTTTTTTGAGGTGAGATGAGTGTCTGAGATGAGCTTAGAGATCCTGTATAAATGAGAAGTCCAATAGTACAGAAATAAATAATGATCGAACAGAGCTGACTAGGATATGACACACAGCTAGGTCAAATCAGTACTTTAAACTGCATAAACATTTGTCATTGGAATCGCACAAGTGGTTTCTAGTCTTTACTTACAGCATAATGCAAATGGATTATGGGTAAATACCATTATGAGACATAAACTGTTTCATTAGTATCATATCTTTGCATATACTATATAACTAGATAACTTAACTTAGCAACCTTAGATAATTTAGCAACCTAGAATATTTCCCCATACACAAAAACTTTTTTTATTTGTTTTTGGTTTTTTTTATTATTCTAGGAGTTATTCTGAGACATTTGATATTTGAGCCCAGGTCCCATGTTGGGTGTCCTATCTGCGCTGCCCAGCCAAGCAAGGGTGTACGTTTTTTGCAACATAAATTTTCATCTTTACTGCTATTTGCAGCTTTTCAACAAAAAGCCCTTTGCAATACTGCCCTATGTTTGACTGCTATTCAATACCAGTGTCTTTTTAGCTTTTAACTGTAAATAAAAATACAGAATACATTTGATGTTATGTCAGCCCTGAGCAGTGTCTGCAGGTCTTTTCATCAATTTCCATAAGATCCCAACAACCTTAGCAATGCGGTAAGGCAGCCTTTATGTAGCCTGTTAAGCTAGTAAAATAAGTAAGCTCAGTAAGCTCTGATCAATTTTCTAAGTACAGAGAAGAATAATAACCACATCTTATTGTCTCTGCAATTAAAAAAATCCAGAACAAGTTACAAAAAAACAAAACATTCAGTGAAGAAAATGGTTGATAGCAGACCTAACACTGGCCCTTCCCCAGTTAGTACATGATGCAGGCAGAAAGGAATTGTTTCAGACAGAATCCATTCATATTTTGGATTCATTTATACATTCTTTGCATTTGGCAGCATAAAAAGAAGAGTTATGACTAATTATCCTGATCACTTGACCCTGATAAAACAGGTAACATTACCATAACATATCATAAAAGAGAGTCTTACAACTCTCCTAATGGAAACATGTTAATATTAATAGTTAGTTCAAGACAACATATTCCTGAATATTTTTTTGCTGTTACTTTAGAGTCCCTGTAAACTTGGTTTCAAAACTTTTTCTCTTGAAGTCAAGATCAAAGTCAAAGTTTGAAATAAAAATAAAAAAAGTTTGTTAGGAGTTTAACAGTAAAAAAAAATGTGTGGGAGTGGTTTGATCAGATTTGACAGTCACCTTGCAACATGCTGTAAAAACAATTTAAAGTTGCTGTATATTAAGAGGGAAGTCCAAAAATTTAGTATTGCTCTTCCATAAGGTTATGGGACTAACAAAAGACAGAGTTTTTAGAAAAAAAAATGGTTAAAATGGAAGCTACAGAGGCATTTTTTCCTAAGCTTGATCAAGCTTCAAAAACACTGGATCAATATATTTTACATAGTTCATTTCAACTGAATACAGTACATCTTTATTTATACATGAAACTACAATTCTGTACTACAAAGGCAGAGTGCAGTATTTACATGAGCAGTCAGGCTGAGAAAAAAAGGGTTTCAAGTTTTCAGACTGGGCAGCTGTAATACTATAAAGCAGATATAAAGGTTGTAATGCTTAATTTTATTTCTTTTAGACTGCTCTAAGTCTAAAAGTAAAAAAAAATCATTGCTATAGTTCCCCACAATACCTGAATGCAGATACTGCACTCTGCCTTTGGATAATCTTCACGGAAAACTCAGAGAGACTACCAAGACATGTTCTCTCAGCTTTCTGATCCATTTGAACTTGTTTGTTTAAGAGAATTAACTTCAATTTGATTATTATTGACAGTCCATTGCTCATAGGAATCAAGTGTCTCCAAGTTTCTATCTGTCTGTGTACTATTTATATTTATATTGAAATCCATACATTAATTACCAATAATTTTATACATTATATATGTGCTTTAAAAGTAGATTACCCACCAAATCACATGAAATTCCTAAGTCAAAAAATAAGATGGCAGCCACTGAGATATGCTAAGCTAGCTACCTTTAGCAGGAGTTTCGCTAAGACAAAGAACATTAACTGCAGCTTGGGCGGCAATACAAAGGCAGTAATTACACAGCCAGAGTGCAGATACTGCAGTTTAGCTTGGTTTGTACAGCCATTTTGTAGTTATTGCAAAATTTAAACGCTTTTTTCAAAAAAATGTAACATTTCTAAGGCATAATATTTTTTATTTAGTAAAACAGATGCCAAAGAGTCAGATAAACCAAATATGTAATTTTGCCTTCATACAGCAGAATTGTATGCTACAGCTCCAAAAAACCAACAGGTAATCAGATAGCTGAAAACAAAGACTATAAGCTTAAAAACTATATGCTGAAGTAGTAATAAATATAATAATAATTGAAAAATATATTATAAAAAACACAAAAAGTCATACAGAAACATTAAAAAAGGCCTATGAATAATTAAGAGGACCAATTTCAGAGGGTATGAATCAGGGGATAATAATGACAGGATAATAATGCAACTTGATAGACCCACAACACTGTGTAAATGTCTTTCAAACTTCGTACCTCCGGTATGTAATGCAGGCTTGTGGACACCAGTATGACATTCTCAGGGTTATTTTACCTGACTAGACAAAGCTTCCTCCTGAGCCACAAAGGATATTATAGAACTGTTTTGATGCTGAGTAGTACTTTCCATGATGCAAAAACTGACCTTTTAGTGTAAAAAGTGGTGGAGTGTCAGTTTAAATACACCTGACACTGACTGACTGCCTGTTCAAATCATTACAAAGCTGTAACTAGACAAGTATCACAAAAATACACTGTACACAGTAAGGCACACACACTGCCATTTTACGATTCCGTTATGATAGAGATATCATAGGTAAGAAATTAAGGGGATATGACATTTTGTTGCTACAACAATTTTGGAAAAAAAATGATTTTCCATCCAAGAATATAATATGAAAAATATCATGTCATAAAATTACAATATACTAAATTTTGCACTATAGTAAAATCTGATGCAGGCAGGTCTAACTGCAGTCTTGTCTTATTGAGTTAAGAAGGAAACAGTTATGATGTTGTTGGTTTATGTTGGAGAACGTTGTGTAACTCTACAGTGAAACAACTGACATAATTCTCATCATAATTGATTGGCAACAATGGCAAAAAAAGAAAAAAAAGTTTGAAAATAACTGATATTATCCTTTAAGATCAACTCCAATGGGGTTTGGTTAAGCTGGAGAATGAACAAGACCAAAACCTAAAACCAAAAAGAACTTCCATCACATTACTTCAAACATCAGATCCCTGTAGAAAATCATACAGTATCTGGCCTCTCTGCTTTAAACAAACATGGCAAAGAAAAGGATGTTAAGAGGGTATCGGGAGACCCATGTAGATAATGGACTTTATTTACAGCCAGTGTAATGGGGAAAATGTTAGTTTGTACCCACACAGCTCAGAGCAGGATTGCAATAACCTGCTAGCTCAATTCATCTGATGTCCCTGCTTGTGATTTATTGGGGCTTTGTGCAAGGTTAAAAAGTTATGGCTGAGTTACTACTTGTCTTCCATATTAATTATATAAACAGAATGGTGTGCATGGCAGAGATGGGCACTGATATTTCCTCAAGCTGCACAGATCAATCAATATTGATCAACAATACCTTGATGTATGGCAACATCTCACGGCTGAGACCTTGGGCAGTTTGAGTGATGATGGCATCCAGAAATGGCATTGTCTCTAAAACAATTCCCCCCAAAATAGATACAATGGAATTGGAACTGAGGCACACAAACACACACACACACACACACACATAAGTGCAAACACATTTGCTCCCTCATTGTTTCTCCCTCTTTCTTTCTTACTTTCTCTTATCGAAACCCTACTTTTCTCTCACCACCACACAAAGACAAGCTCTTAGGGATCTTTTTCTCTGGGGTTGTCATGATGAAAATGAAATGAAATCCATATGGTTCCGTCAAGAACATAGCTGCCAACACAGCTCCACCTCTATTATAGGTGGCTACACTGCAGGCAATATGTAGGCTAATGAATAGTGCAAGCAACCAAAATGAAACATTATTTCATAGCCTTGCCACAAATGAATAAACATGAGTGAGAGTTTACAGGAATGAAATGTATATTATTAAAAATCTTGTTTCATTTAAAGACATTTTGGCTTTCATTTAAAGACATTTAAAGACATTTTCTGACATTTTGACACTTCAATTTAGCTGGGCTAATTTTATTTAAATCAAATCAGAGGAGAGGAAGAAAAAACGGAAGGAGAAGTGGTAGTGGGAGAGAGTAAACACACACACACATCTATTTCAATACACTCTCACATGACCACACACACATTCAAGGACAGAGGGGAATTAACAGCAGGCAAAGGCAGGTCTCTTTCCCTGGCTGCTTCAGGCTATTTAAGGAGGCTATTTCAGGTCATCTGTCTTCTTCCTGTGTCTGCTCGCTCCATATAGCCATCTGACTGCAGCTGTGGGAGGGCACAGGAGTATTTTTAATGCTGTGTCTCAACAACATGTTTTTTTTTTCCAGATGTACCTCTGTTTACAATTTACCCTTTTCTGTAAAGCGAGATGGCAAAAGAGTGTTAAACTGTAATATTTTTGCTACAAAAATACATTTGACCGGCGGACAGACACCCGGTCAGGCTACCTTTTTTGGTGAGAGTTTTTTTCATGGCCCTGACTAGCAGTAAAGTGTAAAACTCTACAGAGACTGCATCAGTCCTTAAGAGTTTAAGGACTGATGCAAAGAGAGGGTAAGCAAAGAGAAGAGTTTTTTCTAGACTTGTAATCCTCAAGTATTCAAACATTCTGAGAAGTAATTTAACTCATTTTTAAGAGCCTCTACCAAAAGGCAGAGGTGTCATTTTACAGTAAAAGTAAAATTTAACCTATCTGCATAATTTTTATTCTATTAAAGTCAAGTAAAAGACATTTTTTTAAATTACACATCTCAGGCACTTCATCTTGTCTATGGTCAAGAGAATTGGATACTTCTTTTGAAAAAAAGGTTTTTTTACATATAGCATGAACATGATATATTTTTTTAAAGATGAATAAAGAAAATTAAAAAAAATACTGTCATATCAAAATTACAGTTACAAATTAAAAGTCATTTAATATGTACTGAACTCTTTGTAGAAATTGATCAGAATTGCACATCAATATGATTGATGATATATTTGATTATGGATCTTCATTACTGACATGTATTTAAACACAAGAAAACAAAGTATTTTCTATTCAAGTCAATCTGGACACACCCTATGGGCAAAAGTTAGGCTGACCCCAGTTATCAGAGTAAGGGCTGTCAATGTCCACAACTGCTCTTGTGCTTAAAATTGGCTTTTGTTGAATCATTATTACCACTATTAGCAGTATCACCTTGGATTTACCAGATTAGTCACTGTATTTTCATGGAAAACATCTAAAACTCATATGAAAAACATACTCATACAATAATTTCAAAAAATAAAATTTAATATTAGATTGATCACTCTCCAAAAATTCTTACCAATAGTACCTTTCCTATTTATGAACATCTCAACCAATTGGTTGAGCAAGTTATAAATATTACAAAGTAATTGGAATTTTCAAGGGGTATTCTTAAACAGGCCATTTGCTAAGAATGATTCTTCTGTCACTAAGGAAGTCACCTGAAATGGTTCAGAAAATGCAGTGCACACTGCGGATTTTTTGGGGGGCCTGACATACTTCAACAGAGTGCTAGAGATGCCTCAGTCAGGCTGAGTTACAGTAAGTAACTAATTTTTCAACAAAATATCACAACTCAAAATGTCCTCTACCAGATGTTTTGGAAGACCATTAATCCACCTGATATCAAGGTATTACTACATTTTTCAAAAGGAAACATATCGCATCAAACATATCACACATGCTTTGACATATTTGACTACTTTGTATACTGAAGCAGGTTTGATAAGTAATTATTTTTCCATAAAATCAATGTGCAATAATCAATGATAATTTTATAAATTAGGATACCTTAACTGTATAAAACAACCATCGGCATCAACATTACAGTGAATTACACAGTAAGCCTACCTATTTTTGGATAAACCAGCATGCATTAAACATAACGACCATGAAAACTGTGAAAAAATTAGCAGCAATCAGGCTCATATAATGTTAATATCTGTTTCACAATGACATTAGACATTGACAGTGTCATACCGTATAATATACAAAAACAAATGAAATCTCACATTCTGTTTTATACTTGCTGTAAGATAATAAGATCAAATAACTTGGCTGGATTAATATGATGTATATTGTGTGCAGTGAGATGATGAACTTCCTGGACCTGTGGTAAAGGAATAATGCAGTGGTTTTGTGACAGGGGTCCTGTTCAGACATGTTTTGCATCCACATATGTCAACATTTGCTTTAGATCAATTTCAGTTCACACCTGACTTCAGAATGCCTCTCATGTCTTTAGAGTGACAAGTTGTGATTGCATTTCTTTACCTCCATGGAAATATGCAATCACTGCAAAACTGAAAAGATTGTAAACTTAAACTTGGCCATACAGCTGGCAATGGCTTTTCGTACCTTGCCCCAGGTACAGACTTCACAACCTCTTCCCAGTTGTTTGGCATAGACAAATGAACTGTATCTTAATGTGTCTGGGACTATAATCAAAATAAGAAAGTTGACTAGGCAGTCCTTCAGTGTTGTCTGGTGCACTTTTATTTATATTTTGTCTTCACTTGTGTTTCCTGTTTCAAGAGCTTTTCACTGCAGTTTACAGTAATGAAGTCTTCCATTTCGTCAGACAAAGATGTCAATGCAAACCTCAGGTTACATTCAGTGACAGTAATTTTTATATACAAATATATACAAATCATAGGAACATTTTGGTGCAATTAAATTTATATTCGGAGGTGTCAATTTGAGATTAGACAAATTGTAAATTCTAAATTTGAACAGAGGCTGATGCTTATGAAGATACACATCATTTTAACACCGTAGTGACACTTGGTTCCCTGTATCATTCCTCACTGGTTTAGAATTCCTCAGTCATCGCACCTCGTGGGCAATATTAGCTCACACAAAAACAGATGTTGGGTAGCAGTGCCTGGCAGCTGATGGGGGGCCACAGCTGCTTTATGGAACACTGCCATTTCTGCACATTTCCCCATGGGCCCAGTGACAAGCTGACCAGAAAAGAGTAGAACAGAATGTATTGATCAGTAGCTAAGAGCAGAACAGAGCCACTCAGAGCAGCAAACCCACAGGGGGAGGACAGACGAATTGGCACTTCTCTCCTGTGAGTGTGAAGGACTCCAGTTGGATCTTTTGTCTCCAGTCTGACAGAGCCCCTCGGTGCCTCATTACAGTCAGCTGTCTGTCCTCAAAACAACATTTTTAGCTCAGGTTTTTCACTGAACGCTTCTGTCTTTCCTTCAGCCCTTAAACCAAATAGTATATTGTTGACAGTTTGAGGGAGAGATTTGGAGTGAGTACTGTAAATGTTAAACACTGAGGCACAACACAAAGAGGCCCTTCTCTGTCTGTTTGTCTGTCGAATCTGCTTTATATTTCTCAGTGGATTAGGAACAAAGGAAGCCATATCCACATTTGAAAGGTAATCAGTGTTTCTTTACTGAATGTAACAGTGGAGGAAAAACTAATTTCATTTCATTTTCAAAGCAGTGGCTCTACAGCACCTTGCTTGGTAATTGTTACCCTTGGAGAGCTGCCAAAAGGTTTGATGGTGTGCCAGATTAGCTGTGTGTGGTTTGTCTCTCACTCTGGCCCACCTTGTACCCGACCTTTCACCCAGGCCTACGCTGGCACTGGCCCCTACCATCTGTCAGAACCTTGGGGCTTTTCAACTGTGTGCTGTCTTGGTTAGAAATAAAATTACCATAAAATCTGATCAGTGTACATGTGTCTAATAATTATAGCATTACACAATTATATGAATTTATTATGATTATTATAATTATATAGTATTTAGCATTTGTAAAACAAATTTAAGGAATCAAAACTCTGTTTATTACTTAATTTTCGTGAAATGTGACATGGTCCATATGGGTACTGGTGCGTTTGGGGAGCTGATCTTTCCAATTCGTCTCTGGGTAGAAAAGAATGAAAAAAACAAATTCACTGTTAGTGTGGATTATCAAAAATAACCATTTTGCTTCTAAATCTAATTTTTTCAATGCTGTGTGCATTGAGTGACATCAAGTAGTTGGAAGTCTGTCATTTCTAATCAATCTTATCAGGAGGGTACAAACATGTGACCTCACTAGCTGCAATTGGAAGACTACAAACACGCTTGAGAGAAAACAGACAGTCTGGACCCAAAGCAACCCAGGGAAGGGCAAACATGGTAATAATATTTCCTCACACACACACACACACACACACACACACACATAGAGTCTTTATGAGACCACACTGGTCTTCGTATAGATAGTACACACACACACCACACACACCCACACACACACTCACACAAACACACACACACACACACACACACACACACACACACACACACACACACACACACACACACTCACACACTCACACACACACACACACACACACACACACACCTATAGATAGTCTTACCTCAACCCCTCGTCCCCATCTCCCACATTACAACGAAATGGGGGGAGAGCAATGAGTGAGGGAGAGTGTCACTGATGTACATTCTGAAGCTCTGCCGCTCAGAGGAACACATAACACCTTGCGTTTCACAGATACTGACATCAAACAAGGTCTGGTTGACCTGTAAAAGCCTCATTTGTCATTTGCATACACCCCGTCTGCTGTGGCAGCTTTTAATTATGCACATCCAAAAGCAGAGCATCATTTATAATTCTAGCTCTTTCATTCTGCTATCTCAAAAGCATATGCCTTCTTCTTCTCCTTCCCTTGTGTGAAAAGGTGGATGTAAATAGCATGGCTTCCAACCACCAGAGCACTTTAAATAATAATAATTATAAAGTTGATACATGCAGGAGAAGGGCACCTACTGAAATTACACAACCTTCCTTGAGTAACTGGAAAAGAATCAACCCACAATTAGCCATCGGCTACCATGGATCAAACATAATATCTGTTGCACACTACTGTACATTAACTATTATATATACATATATATATATGTACTTGGCAGTGTTGGGGTCAGTATTTTTTTAATGCTAAAAAGACTGTAATGTGAATGTAAGATACACATTGGATTTCTGTAAGGGCTATGCGAAGACAACTGGACTTGCTTGCTTGAAGTGCTGCTACTGACTGGTGATTCCAGTACATAGAGGGTTCCTATGACAACTGGGGGCACTTTTGGACTGGATTAACCAGATAATGAGAGAAAACCGGAAAATTAAGCATATTAGACCGGATTTTATATGTTGAACATCTGATAATTTCTTAGTGGGGCTACAGTGGGTTAATTTAATAATGACCCACATTTCACTTTTCATTCAGTTTGCCTTTGCACATTATGGTTAATTTACTGTGAAACTGGTTTTAATCTACTTTGGACGTTTACTAAATGAGTGTTGAGCCATTGTAACAAAGCAATTTCTCTGTGGGGATCAATAATTTTTTTCTGATTAAGAATGAAGTGCTATCTTATACTGTACTTAGTCAACAGCTTAAATCATGAATGTTTGGATAAATTCATCTAAAAATTGGTTTTGGAAAGATTTTGTGTTGCTTATCAATAATGACAAAATACTAAACTGAATTAATTAGTTTTGGAATTAAAGTGTAACAGAAGCACGTTCTCTGAGCTGAAGTAATTTTTTTATTTGTTCATTTGCCAAATAGGATTAGCAGTCTTTTGTCTTTATGTGTTTCTGTTTTACTGTGCATGGGCAGTCTGTTGACTCTTAGTTTGTTTTTTTTGGCATTTGAAAGATATTGACATACTGTGTTTGTTCATGGAGGCTAAAAACAGCTACAGATCCAAGCATTCTCCTTTATTTTTTGCCATCATGTTGTGTATATGTGTGTCCGTGTATGTGCACTGTGTGAGAGGTAGAGTAACACACGTACACATGCAGTTTACAGTGTGGTATTTGCTTTTCTCCTCTTTTAACATCAGCCCATAAAAAGTTTACTGAGAGCCCTCCCTTCTGCTTTCATCAGCATATCACTTTGAGCTCCTATTATGCAAAGCAGCTCTATAAACCTTATGTAAATGGAAAACACAAGCATGTCCAGATGAAATTATGTTCATAAATTTGATCAACAGCGTTCTAATTATCAGAACAGTAAGTGAACCTCTCCTCTTTTGTATTGTTTGGTGAGATCCTTTCCATTCATCAGAGTGATGTGCCAGCCAATACAAGTCAAATTGTTGAATTTGAGGGATGACTGTTGGGAAATTAGCTTGTAGCTGTAATAATTGTGTGCTGCATTTTCAAACATATTTTTAGGCCTTTCAAAGTACTTGAAATACACTCATGGCAAATAAAAAGGTACGTAACTCATGTCCTTCAAGTCAATCGACCACGCATGATTGACTTCTTTAGCAATTCCATTTAATCTAAGTGCATCTGTGCAAAATTGTTTCGGATAGTACTAGGATGTATTGATCAGGTGAATGCAAAGACTACCTCAAATTATATATAGAATATTTATATTTGAAAGCAGTGAGAGTTAAAGACAAAACATCAAGCAGAGAACAGAGTGAGATAGGAGACAGATTTAAAGACTATGTGGGCTGAATGGATACCATAAGCATCTGATGCCCTAACAACATTAATAAAAAAATATAGCTAAAAGCAGCCATTAGTGGGGTTCAAGCCGTGAAGTGATTGCTTTGACAGATGGAATATAAAACTGATTCATCATTTTGGATAAATTCTACATCTCTAAGATAGAAGCTCCGGCATTTGAAAAATTTCCAATTTTGGTAATGCGCAACCAAATATGGTCTTACAGACTTTTATTATGTTAGCTGAGAGAGCTCTACAAACTTTAGAAAACACACAATTTAAGAAAACACCTGCAAATCGACCAAAAAAAAAAAAGCAGATTAAGAAGACATCTTTATCAGTTTGCACAACACAACCTATCAGACAAACGCGCTGGAAACACATAAAACACAACCAAATAGACAAATGCGCTGCAAATACTCACACAACAGAACCAAATACAGAAACACACTGCAAGTAGCACAGATGACAACTGAAGTGTTCCCAGGGGACACAAAAAAATGATGAACCCACCTGGGACACGGTTGTTGTTCAATGCTTTGTGACTTTTGAAGTTTTTGAAGTCTGCTACTCATCAGTGGTGTTGGAAAATAAGCTAAAATGTTTGTGTTTTTTTGGTTTATTTTATTATTGTGATCACATGATTCAGATATTATTGCAGATATCTGCTGTTAACTTAGACTTATCCTTTTGCTTCATATTAGCCTACCAATTAAAAAAAAAAAAGAAATAACAACGACAAATGGGAAAACAAAACAACAATTCAAATATACAATGTCATATAGGACATCACAACAACAAATTGGGAATCACAACAGCAAATCACAAAACACAACGGCAAATAGGAAAACATAACAACAACTCACAAAACACAACAGCAAATAACAAAAAACAACAACATATCCCGAAGGCAAAATAGAAACCACAGCCACAACAAACCTTGCTATCAACAAGGATCTTTGGCGATTGGATGGTCCGTCTTTTTAACAGGAAGGAAAGGCTGCTTTCACATGTAAACATGAGCACTACTGACAATTCAATATCTGCGATTATCAGAGACTATTTTAATGTGGCATATGGCCTCTTTCTTTCTTCACTTCCCCACATCAGCAGCGATCCTTGTTGATAGGAATGCATCCAGTAAGCAGCGATCCTTGTCGAAAGCAGGTACCTACCTCTTCCTGTGGTTGAGTGGTCTATTTGGTTGTATTGTGTGTATTTGAAGTACGTTTGTCTATTTGGTTGTGTTTAGATATGTTCTTACTTTGCTTGTGTTTTGTCAATTTGCATGTGTTTTCTTAAGCTGCACTTTTAAGCCCTCCTCAAAATTATTAAGTTTGATTAAGCATGAAGGAATTATGCATCCCTTCTTGTTCTTTTCTTTAACCCTTTTTTCAGTGTTACAGTGAAACAGTGAGATGTGTTAAAATTCTGTAATGCAAAGATGATGTAAACAGTTGAAATGATGATAAAACAAGATTAAAAGATACACAATGTAGCTCAGAGTCATATACTCATTACAAAAAGAAATGCTGGTTGGACAAGAGACGGCTATAAACAACTTTGGTATTCTTAGATCTGTATGTGGGCCAAAAAATGCACAAAAAAGTCTCATCTGAGTTAGCATTTTAGTATATTGGCTAAGTATCACATGCTAAATATTTTATTTGTATCAATACTTGATGTTTAAACCAATGCATTTATTTATTTATTTATCTGTTTAGTTCTGGGGCAGCACAACAAGCTAATGAAATAGCTTATACATAATTATTATCAACAAATGAAGTTGTTATGGTGAATGTGTTAGCAAACAGCTGCCTATTTACACATCCAGCAGACACAGAGCAACATTAGCATTCATTTGGAGTTGTGTGTCAAATATTTACTCTCCTCTAAGCTCTGTTTTTGCCTCCCCCAACTCCTGAAGGAAATATTTTGCTCTTTAGCTGCTAGTCGCTAACTGTCCCTTTGGTGTTTGCCAGGTACCATGCAGTGGGTCTTTTGAGGTTCTTTTATTGTTTTACTGTTAGCTTGAAAGACACTACAACAAGTGCAAAGGGAACTGTGGTCATTCAGGTGATAATTCTCTACAGCTACCCCATTTTCATTATAGCCCGCCTATCTATTTCATTCATAATTAATATAAAAATATTAATTAGAGCAACTTTAAATAGTGAAGCAACAAAACTTTAACAGAAGAATGACAGCTCAGTTTACCTCAGCATTTACACTTATCAAATGCAAGTTCAAAGAAGATTGAAAAGGTCTTAAATGATTTAAGACAGATTTCCAGTGTAATATCTTCAAAAACACTCACTCTGAGCTTCACGGCCCTAAGTAGAAAAACTGATTAGATTTGCTGTATTTATGGGGTAAGGATCTGCAAAATAATGAGGTGTCAGGCCATTAAAATCATTATATTTTTGCAGCCTTGATAATAAAGCACTAAATTTGTCTGCATTATAAGTAATTACTTTCTAGAGCCCATCTTGAGATGGGATCACGTCAGTCAACACCTGCCAACATATTGTTCCGACCCATGAGTACTCTGTAGTTATTACCACATTATTACATGAGTACTCAGTAGTCATGGGTTGAAGCACACCCATCTTCGAACTCAGTCTTCATTATGATCTTAACTACACACCTGTGAAGTTTTGAGACTTCACAGGTGTGACTATCTTGCACGGTTGTGATGCTATCACTGTGACAAAATCTGCCCACAGACAGACAGACAGACATATAAACACCTGCCAAAGTACTCAAAACCACCTCTGTGGTGGGTCCTGCTTCAGTAGGTGTCTCCAGGACCTTTTGCCATGATGACACAGACACGCACACACACAGATTCACAAGGTGACAACGCTGCCAGCCACACTGTTGCAGATGGTAACCAGAGGAGCAGAAAGTATTCTTATATAAAGCACAGAATAGCCAGAAAATTATCAACTGGTGCCCAGGCTTTCAGCTTAGCTCCTGCTGTGCTAATCGGCTCCAGTCCATATCCAGACTATGACCTGCCTAGCATGACACTCGTTACTTTAGCTTTCACACAGAAAATGACCCGGTCACCTTTACAGCAGCTTCACAAGTGACTCACTACTGTGTTTGTGTGTTTTCAACACAGAAGATGAGAGCTTTGTCTTTCCCTCTGTTGTCTGTAATGACATATGCAATGGTGGCCTTCTACAGAGATCAAATGTTTGTACTAGGGAAAAAGGTGCTCAATTTATATTATTTTATTTATATATGTATTTAATTCAATTCAGCAATGTTTAAGGAATGTAAGTGACAATTTTTTTGTTGATTTTTAAACCATGCCTTTCTTGTGAAACAACCACTACAAAACTGATTATTTCACTTGAAAACTCCATATATCCATTAATAATGATTTAATTGAAAAGTTTTAATGGGTTTTAATGGATTTTTAAGGGGATATTTAATTAATAAATTAATGTTATAAAATATTACAGTATCTTTGATACATGAAAATGTACTGAATGACAGCACACCTTAATTTATGTCTTAAAAGAGCCTTCTCAATTGAAGGAAAATTAGGAGTGTTTACTGTTTTTGGTAGATTTTAAGTTATTTCTAACCTTATTAAAACCTATCAAATTATGCACATAATCTCTTAAACCCCTTAATATTTTATAATTCATGAATTTTTCTATTAATTAATCACTAATTTAAAGTGAAACCTGTGTTGTTATTGTATACATTTTAAAAGATTTTTTATTAATTCCTTAATAGGACATTAAATTGGCAACTAAATTATTTGTCCAAATAAATGTTTAAATGAAGGAGAAAGTCTGGTCACACTTGCAATCTTCTTAGTTTGTTAATGAAGGGCTTTTTAAGTTAAGTGATTTAGATGAAGGTGTTTGGTATGTTTTCAGGAGTAAATTATGGATAAAGTAAGGTTATTTTTTTAGGTATTATTGTTTAGTGTTTAGCTTTCTTACTGTTTTTCTTACTGTTGAAATTTATAATATAAATGTATATATTATACAACTTATATCATAAAAATGAAAAGATTAAAACAAAAAATTCAGTGCTGAAAAAAGTAAACACAGACCCTGAACTTCAGATCAAGGGAGTTTAACGTACATGTAGTCAACTATTCAGCTATTTACTCAAGAAGCTCATTCACTAAAAAAAACTGTTATGGGGATGAATTGCCCTTGGGCCACAAGCTGCCAATTTCTGTAATAATGTATAATAAGATTTTGCATGTACTGTAACTGTCCTAATAAAGCACTGCAACAACTAATGGATGCATCAAAAGCCATTTTGTTTCATAAACTGACAATCCCCCTGTCTATCTTCTGCTTTCTAAATGGCTCTGAGCAGCGGTGGGCAGGTCTAAACCTTTGTAGCTGAAGTGTAATGGGCTTGTGTCTGTAACAAGAATCTGACCTGGTTGTGCCGAGAAGGCAGGAACATGGTCCCTCTACCACTCTCACAGACTGTCACCTTAAAGTGAGCGCTCATACACTTGGGGAAAGCAGTCCATGCACATTTGCTTTCTGGAATCACACACAACATGCGCAAAGCACCTTCTGAAACCTGCTCAAAAAAAAAAAGCATCAAAATTCCACACACACGTGCCTTAAACATACATATATAAGAATGTAAACACAAGAGGAAACACAACTGCCCACCACCTGCCCATCCCCTCACAGACACGTACATACACATGCTCTAACACACACACACATAAAAGCTGTCTTGGTTCCTTGAACATAGATGCTCTCTCTCTCTCTCCCCTGGGGCTGCTGAACCATACTGCCCTGCCATCCTCAACATCTGAGGCAAACCAGAGATGAAACAATAATTACTCACATATTGGGGTTATATGTCACATATCAAACAATATGGATTTGGCTAGTGGGGTGTAATCAGATATTGGCATCCTGATAAAGCATTCCCCTCTGCATTGCATTGAGTTGCTCAGCTCAGATAAGGTCCCAAATACAATCCCATTACCACAGCAGAAAATCAAAATTTTAAGATTTAATCACATTTTATCATAACAAATTTTCTTTACATTTCATGCTTTGTATATTTTCTGTAATCCTATACAACCCAGTACAGACTCCATGCCCATTTTTTTCATCAAAACCCATTTTGCATATCCTCAAGATAAGGGCTAGACTAATACAAATGTAATAACATTTAATGTATAAGACATATCTCACTATAACCATACAAGGCTTTGAAGCCTAAAGTATTCATACTAACGAGCTTAACATGAATATTTTTTGTCTTTTCTATCATTAAATAAATGACCAATTTTGATGCATATTTTGATGCATGTTTTAAAACCCAAACAAAACACATCATTAGAATATATTGCACCATAAGAATTTGGATTTTGACAGCTGGGACATGTCCCTACTAATGTGAAAGTGCTGCTGAATTCAATTCAATTCAATTTTATTTATATAGCACCAAATCATAACAGAAGTTTACTGGATGCAGTAGGGAGGAGAGAGTATTATAATATTAGTAATAATAATGATCAGACTAAATGTAATAATAATAATGATAATAATGATAATCACAATAATTGAAGCAGTTGGTTTGAGCAGGATCGTGGGGGCAGGCGGTGGTTTGTAGTTACAGATCCAGACTCTGCAGCACCAGGGGGAGAAATACCTGCAGAAAGCGACAGGAGGAGAGAGGAGAGAGACGAGAAAGCATAAAACTACGGGAGAGAGAAGGAACCAAGTTAGTAACGAGCATTGATGGGATATGAAATCATACAGATGGAGAGGGAGAGGAGGATATAGGATCTCAGTGCATCATGGGCAGTCTAGGCCTAAAGCAGGATAACCAGGGTTTGGTTCAAGCCAATACTGAGCCAGCCCTAACTATAACCTTTATCAAAAAAGAAGGTTTTAAGCCTACTCTTAAACATGGAGAGGGTGTCTGCTTTCTGGACCCAAGCTGGAAGATGATTCCTCAGTTTTTCTGAATCTTTTTGAGAAAAGATGATTTTTACGATGTTACGTAGGTGAAAAAACTCAGTCCTTGAAATTTGTTTTATGTGGGAGTTAAAGCATATATCCTGATCAAAGATAGCCAACTTAGAGCAGTTTCTTTAATGCCAATTAAATGTTACAGTCTCTTCAATAACATGTGATGATCAATAGTGTCAAAGGCAGCACATCAAATGAAACAAGTACAGAGACAAGTACTTTGTCTCTGTACTTGTTTGGTCATTTGTCTATGTGCTATGATGCACTTTAAATCCTGACTGAAAATCTTCAATAAACTATTATTATGTAGAAAGTCACAAAACTGGTTGGTGACAGCTTTCTCAAGGATCTTAGAGAGAAAGGGAAGGTTAGATATGGGTCTATAGTTGGCTAAAACATCTGGATCAAGAGTAGGCTTTTTAAGAAAAGGTTGAATTACAGCTACTTTAAAGGACTGCGGTACATAGCCTTTTAATAAAGACAGGGTGATTATATCTAATAAAGAGGTGCTGACTAAGGATAAAACTTCCTTCAGCAGCCTAGTTAGGATCAGGTTTTACAGCTGTTTCCAAGGTTTCTTTGTCTGAAGATAAATTGGTACTGGTTGAGGGCAGAAGGTGGTGAATTTTTTTTCTAATAGCTAGAATTTTATCATCACAGAAGCTCGTGAATTCATCTTTTTTTTTTATTTTTCTCTATTAAAGATGAATAATAGGCTCCACTTGCTTTGAGAGGGTCTTCCTATATGTTTTAAGACTATCATACCAGGCCAAGCGGGATTCTTCCAGTTAAGTAGCACGCCATATCCTTTCAAGTTTTTGCGTAGTTTGCTTTGATATGCATGTTTGTGAGTTAGAGCTAACCTCCTTTGTTTTATTATCTTCTTTGATAAGGGGCTATAAAGTCGAGTGTTTCACATTTAGCCTGTAGCACTATCAAGAAGATGAATTGACCGTTCGCTAAGTCCCGGCCCTTAAACATAGACTGGCCAATCATAGCATAGCATCGGCCAACTCCAATCAGGGTCCGTCAACTTTACAGCTGTGTTCCATGGACTCTCATGCAATTGTTTGGCATTTTCATCATTTTCAGGATGGTTTTGAGGATTTCGAGCTAGTCGTGATTAAACATTTTGCCTTGGACACATGTAACAGTGAGACCGATCAAAGTACGTCTGATCAGATGGACGAAAAAACCTGTGGCACTAACATTAGCAAAGTGGAGGTTGTTCTAGCTGCAGGTTCACGTGACCTCCGATGTCATAATTAAATTTCTGTTAGTTGCTTCATGAGTTGATTAAAAAATACTTGGAGTTTTGGAGAAAATTTAAAGATTCTGCTCTGTCATGAAGCACTATTGTATAAGCTGCAGGAAACACTTGAAATGTGTAGCCGAACCACTTTCTCAGGTGAGGTTTTAAAAAAAGCTGACAGTTGACTAAAACAGAGAAGCATAAAGTACAGTGAAACTCTATCATGTTTTGAATAATTATTTTAGTATCAGATTTACATTAACCAAATAAAATGTGAAATACCACTTGAAATCTAAAGAACAAAATTCACAATTAAAATCCATATATCAGAATAAGAAAGAAAGCAAGTGTATATGCACACAAATGTGCCTAACCAGACAAAATCTGTCCATACCAATATTAATACTAAACCTATGCATTTGTATTGCACCCAGGCACATGAGCAAATCTATTATGCAGTAGCATACGGCTTCACAAGTTGTATAAAACATACCGAAGGTTTATTTGAAAAGGATTAGATTTATTTCAAGAGGTAATTCTTACGGAATTCACATTCCCCTGCCAGTAAAATTCTCAACCTCTTGTACCTTTTGTATAATGTCCGGTAAGTAGTCTGATTAGAACTGACAGCCTTGAAATTGCTGGCAAAATTCTGCATGTATTTCTTCTCACACTGAACAGTTGTGAACCATCTGTTCAAATTGCACTTGAAAGCAGCATTTGCCCCCCAACTGAGATCAGACCAAACTTTAGTCTACATACGAAACGCCCTCCCCTTGCAATCCCGCTGTTTTCTTTTGGCATGTTAACAGCAGCTGCTGAAATTGTGTATCATGCACCAAACATTTTTGGTTTATAATATATTATAATATGTAAGTGAAGTGGGCACATCTGTGATTTTCACGACTGACAGCATCCTTCTTTCATCCCCTGCAGTTTGGCATTCACACTACAGATGTCCAGCATTAACAGATACTTCATGTAGAGAGGACCTGTTATTAAATTATCAATTTACTAATAGATTTATTCATAAATCCTTGATAGCCGTATATACATAGTGCTATGAGGATTGAGAAATGTTTGTCATTTTTCATTTGCTCCTAAGACCTAAAGTTGACCATGTCTGCATACACTGCTTTAAATTGTTTTCTGTTATTGAAGGGTATAATGTACAAAGAAAGAAATTAAAGAAACTAACATTAATGTTGTAGATTCATTTTAGTTCATAGTTCATGGATTTTGTTTTGTTTATTTTCGTGATTTATTTATTCAAAGCACTAAAATAAGTCTTCAAACAATCTCTCTTCAATTTTGCAGCCCTGCTGTAATGCTTAAGCATATTAACACCAGCTAGAGAGATTATGTGTCACGTACATGGACATTTTTGGTGTAATCATAATAGATGAATGAAGAAGACACATCTATTATTTTGGGGAGTTACAGCAGAGTTCTTTCATCTTGTACAATTTGGTTTTCCAGCTGTCCCAACACTTCTTGTAGACTGAACCTCTACATAAATCATCAATTCATTCACAGATTTGTTCATAAATCTTTCATCTTGTCACTTTTATACCATGACATGAGGATTTATACATGTAGTTTTGAATTTAAATTTTACACCAACAGCTGATCATGTGAGGGGAAGTGCACTGCTTGTAATTACTGTCCGTAGTTATGATTTTAGGAAACAGATTCCAAATAATCTGTACTCATATAAAAGCAATAATCAACGAGAAGAGACATTTGCAAACAATCAAGTGATCTGACTTGTTCTCTTGTTGAGCAGTGAATTTCATAAAAGCCTGTCCAGACCCATTCCCAAAAGCAGTGAATGCCACTGCCACTTTCAAATTCAAATCCTGCTGTTTTGTTTTGCCTTTTCCTCTAAATCAGCTTTTTGATGAATTCTCATTGCAAACTTCTTTGGGTTACTAGGTCTACAGCTGTATAATAATTGCAACAGCATTTCTAATTACAGATCCACTGCAATTTGTCCACATAAAGGAAAAAAAAAGACTAAATCAAAACCTTGGGAGAGATTGATTGGTTTCTCCACATGAGCCCCCACCGTTCCTCTTCCATCCCTTCAATTTGCTTTGTTCTACTGAAGTGCATCTTCATGCTTGCTTTTGCAAATCGCAGTTTTTACTTAACACAACGCTTAATTGCAGGCACATGCTTAAGTGGTCACGGTGCCCATCAGAGGCAAAATGAGTCACAACAGCACCGCATAGATTATTCTAGAGTCAGCAGCCGTGGTGCCAAGCTCCCACTCTAAGCCCCCTGGTTGCAAACCAGAGCTGAGTCCATCTCTTAGGCACCAGCACCAGATGGCAGAGCCAGTAACAGAGCAGGGGTAAAAAACAGTGAGCAGGAATGAGGGATAGAGAGAGGAAATGAGAGAAAAGTCAGAGATTGGAAAATAGAGACGATGGAAAGAGCTTGGGTTCGGTCTGATCATTAGATTTCTAAACTCAGACGGCTACGGATGGATTTGCATAGCCTAGGGTTGGCAGTGGCCCACTTTCCTCTCGCTGTCTTCTGAAAGGCTGCCAGTGCATTCCATTATTTGTGTCAAGGCGGGTTCTGTGATGAAGAAAATAACAGTGCTGGCACATAGTCAGAGTTTACCGTCTCTCCTCTCCCCTCCCCTTTCCTCCTGGTGTTCACTGTGACTGTTAGATTCCTGAATGCAACCCAGATATCTGCTGAGGAGCACGGGCTGACACCAGAGACAGGCGGAAACACAGCGGGTGAAAGAAAGTGTAAGGTGAGATGAGGAGAAAAAAATAGTTTAAAGAATGAAAGAGATAGCGAGATCAGTGCAGGACCCATACTTTCTGCAGGCAGAGCTCGAGGCCTGGCTCACTCTGAAGAGTGAGGAACACAGCCAGAGACCAGCTCCCACAGTTCAAATGGCTTTGAGGCATACTTTCCTATCTAGCTCCTACGCTAACAGAATAGCAAGGAGAAAAAGACATGCATTCTGGCTAAGGAAAAATGATGTTGAACAGAGTTTATAGAGTATATCATGTCACTAAACATATTGACATGTACTAGACTCAACACAAACCAGCGCCATGACAAATATTGCTATGTTAACAAAAAATCTAAGCATGTGTGGTGCACGTTTTTATGTAGTGTGTTGTAAGGCAAAAACAAATCTCTTTCTTTTGGAAAAGACCTTTGGAGAGACTCTGCTGACTGTAATCTTGATACAAATGATTTTTGAGTTTATTGTATGCAACCATATTTACACCTTAAACAAAAAGAGAACTAGTAGTTTATTCGTATGTTTGCAACATGTATACTTTGAGTACGAAATACACACTAAAAGTTAACTAAGAGTGTACTTGTATATGCACTTTGTTCCCAATAAGTTTACTTTGAGTATACTGAAAGTATAGAAAAAGGCAATGACAGTAAATTACTTTATGACATAACATAAAAGTTAACTTTACATAAAAAATTAATCTACAATGGCACTCAGTTGAGCGCATACCTCGGCCAAGGCCAAACAACTAAAAACTACACATGTCTGTCTAGCTCTTGTAATAGAAAAATAAAACGAAAAAGGAAGTAGTCACCTATAGTGTGTCATTGTGTAATTTTATTAGTTGCAAGTTTAATGAAATACTGATGTAAGCACTCCTAAATGCTGCTGTTACCATATGGATTGTTACCTACTATTAATAATTAATTACATGATTACATTAATAATATTATAATATTAATAATATTAATAATAAGTACAACTGTGTATAATGCAGATTCAGCGTTTTCTTCCACCAGGTCCGGACATATTATTATTATTGTCTCAACACGATAAATACAGTATGTCAGTATGTATTTACATCGAAATCCATATATTATTTCCTATTTTCCTATTATTTTCCTTGCAATGTTAAGAAAAAAATTAATTCTTGGATCCGCCCCTTTAACTAGATCAGCACCAAATTTTAATTGGTTATTCCCTGGCCCATGCCCCATCCCTCCACAGAGTTTGGTGCAAATTGGTTTAGTACTTTTTGCGTAACCCTGCTGAAAAACAAACAAACAGACATGGGTGAAAACATTACCTCCTTGGCCTAATATTAATACTAGCCTAGTTCTGTACTTATAAGCTCATTATCAGTATACTTTGAGTTCAGAAAACATATAACAAGTACACCAGTAGTGCACTTGTATGCTCACATTAAGTATACTTCATCAGAAGTAGACTAACCCTGTACTTTTATGTTCTAAACTAGTAGTGCACTTTATGTTCAAAATAACATGGAACTAGTGCACCAGAAGAGCACTAATATATTAACTTGTGTATTCTTGTACAAAATACTTTATGCCAATAAGTGCACTTTAAGTACAAAAACGTAATACCATGACTAAAAACTAACAGCGCACTTGCAAGATCAATTTAAGTGTACTTTATGTTCAAAATTACACAGAAATAGCACGATAGAAGAGTGTTTCAAAATTTACTGTGAGTATACTTGTATACATGTAATATACTTGTAACTTTGTTTACTTTACACAAAAAATAACACTACAATAGTACACTTCCACTGTTCTGAAAGTTCTCTTTCAGTATACTTTAGCTACAAAATGACATATAACCATACTAGTTTGATACCATTCACCATTAAGTAAACTTATTCACAGAAGTATCCTTAATGGTGGGCACTTGGGGTTTACAGAAATATACTTAATGGATTATTAATTTTTTGTAAGGATATACATGTGTGTGTTTGTGTATACTGCATTTACAAATGACTAACATGCTTTGTTCTTGTACCCACAATTTTATTATGCATGATGTCTTCTTACTTAAAGCAAATAAAAGCCCCCTCTCAGCGGTGTGTCCGGTATTCTGTTTATCATGGTGGCTGAATTCCACACAGAGGGCTATTGTTATTCATGGACAAGGTGTTTTCACTGTCTCTGCCTATTTTTAGGGATTTGAATAACTATCCCCCTGTGGCTCAGAATCTGCTGACCTAATGAGCCAACCTGACTGATTGACATAGGGGACCATCAGAGCAGCCATTCATCCTTTCCTGTGGTAAATAAACATTGGATATTTCATCCTCCCAAGGTATGCTTGATAATGGATCATTTTAATCCTGTCATAAAAAAAAAAAAATCCCATACAAACTGCCAACACATACCTGACAATGCCTGATCACAGTCCCAAATCTTAAACCCACATGAGAAGTGTGTGGAGGCTGCCAAGAATTTCAAAAACACGAAAGGATTGCTTTTTAGTTTCATCGTAGAGCTCATTCTACATTTAAAAAAAATAGCTGGTGGCAATACAAATTGAAGTAGGAGAAACGTTTTTTCTTTTTTTAAAAATGTAACTTTAGTTTACAAATTTGAGAAGGCATCTTTAGAAGAGTGATGAAATACAGTGTATGAATGACAATGGTGTAAGTGAAATGCACTGGGTACTTTTCTAATAATTTCTGTCAACAATGTATTCAGAGGCTCACATCAAGCTGTCATTTAACAAGACTTCTTGTTGGAAATCACTGCTGTTCTGGCTTTGCCTTTAAGAAGTTGGATAGATCCAACCTTCCTAAAATTGGCATCATCCTGTCAAAATGAAGATTAGTGGATAATGTGCATAAGCCTGGCCTGTTTTGTTTTTTTCTTATAACATTTTTGCCCGTGCTAAATGCAAAGCAAACCTAGAATGAAACATGGGTCTTTCAAAGGTAAAAGGGAAAATAGCTCTGCAATTACACAAATAATTAAACGAAAGTTTTACCATGCTGAAATAGCTTTTTAGGGTTCAAGGGGGAGTTCAAATAACTGCAACTGTCAACAGAGCTGACTTGTTTCAATGACAAAAACTAACCCAATTGAGGATTCTCCCCTCCGTTTTTTTTGTAATTTCTGTGTTGTAATTTCCCTTGAACAGCCAATGCCAAAGTTCAAGTAAAATTATAGAGGGTTGTAATGTATGGATATTTTGTTGCTGTTTTGAGGAGTGGTTCAACATTTTGGGAAATACACTTATTCGCTTGAGGGCTCTGTCCAAAGGTAATAAAATCTGCCATTTAGCACCTCTCAGGCTCAATAATTAACATGTTGCTTCTCACACCGGTAGGTAGGATTTTTAACCAGGCTAGCTGTTTCCCTCCATTTCCAGCCTTTTTGCAAAGCTGAGCTAACTGGCTGCTGGTTGTATAGCTTCATATTTACCACACACAGATATGAGACCAGATTCAATCTTCTCATATAATTCTTGGCATGTTTCCCAAAATTTCAAACTATTCTTGTAAAGACAAAAATTGTCTATGTGAAACTCTGTATGTTCTGTGTTTTAACCACTTTGTAAATCTATGCAAAAAATATGTAATACATAAATGGGATTTCAGATGGAAGTGGATGCATATTGCTGGAGTTGATTGGTTTACTGTGTCACAACCCAACTCAAGGCTAGACAAAGGGAGACCACACAAGTTGGAAATAAGTTTATTTTACATAATTGAAATCAAAATCAATGTGTAGACAAACTAAATGCGACAAAACCAAATGTGATGGCAGCCAGGGGAGAGAGATTGACTGGCTGACTTCCACCATTTATAGTGAAGCCAGATCGTGTGAGCTGAATCTCCCTAACCACAGTCCATCGATCAGGCACCTGCTGGGAGAGGCCTGCCCAGAGAAGGTTGTCACAATTGCATTTCTGATTTCCCTAAAATGTTTGTGCACACAGACTTTGGATTTCATAAATTACATATAACGGTTGTTTGATGAAGGGGGCATCAAAAACCCCCTTCATGTCCTTCTCATCATCAGTATTTCTTGTCATGAACACGTGTCATTGACACCTTTTATAGAGTAATGCTCAATGAGGAGTGTCTGTCAGCTGTCAGCAGAAAAACTGTAGTTTAAATAACAGTTGCTACCATTTATACTGCACCATGGCCTAGTCACTGTATCTATTTAGTAATCTTATGGTGACTATAGAGGGGTTTCCAGAAACATTTATGCACACTTCCAGTAGTCCCCATCCAAATGCTGAGGGTGAGTTGAGCAAAGAGTTACTTTAGAAACTGCTTAGACCGGAAAACATACAGTAGGCTTGCCCTTTATATCCTTGGCAGTTCAATCCTAAAATCCCTTAGGGAGGCGCACAGCTATTTAAAGGCTTTTAAATAATGATTGATGAGGCATCCTCACAACAAGCTTGCCCCCTTCCACTACTTTGGAAACAATCTATTATCCACAAAACACCAAAAGCCACGCCACATTGTTGTATTAGGCCCCCTAATTTTCTTGCATCAGGGGAATGGGAGCCATTACCCATTTAAGTGACAGCAGAGAACATTGAAGGGGCAAGTTGTCCAGAGATGGAAAGTCCTCATTCTAACTGGAGGTCAGAGGGCTGCTAGTTTGTTGTACCCCTCGGGGGCATCACACAGCACACTCACATGCTTCCTGTTAAAGATAGCTCGGTACCACTTGGTGAGGGGGAAATATCAGGTAAAAGAAAATAGCATTTAAACAAGTAGGGTCATGTTGTTTACTTTTCAGTTCACTGAATCTATTACAGAAAGTGTATGCAACAATATTACAAACCACAAGTCAAGGTGTCTAGTTTTTTTTTCTCTTTTGCTTTTTCTTAGTTGTGGACCTTTATAAAAAAAAAAATAAATGTTCAAATGTGTTAACACATTCTATATGTTCACTTTGTACTGAATGCTTCATAATCTATAAAGTATGTGCATGTAGCTTTGCATTGCATACTATGCCTAATGTTTTAATTTTATTGTTAGATTCCACTGGAGTCTATTGAAATTTGCATTTACTAACATGTACACCCACTTTTTGTTAAAATAATAGTTAAACAGATATTTATTTCACTTATGGCTACTAATAGTTAACATCACTGTGTCCCGAGTCGGATACTTTTTTGCTGACATTCTATTAACATTTTACCTAAACCACTAATATAAATGAACATGTAATGTTTTCAATCAATGTAATAAAGTAAAAGTAAAGTATGACTTCTTGCCTTTCTAATTGTATATCATGTTAAACATTTACTTTAGATTTGTTTGAATCAGATTCAGCAAAAGAGCTCTATTGCTAGTAATTAAGTCAGTTTTTTCTCACACAAATGGTTTCAAATCATTTCCTGTAGGATTTACACTGGACCAATGACACCAATCCCACCAAACCTTGTCTTCTCTTTCCAGGTTTTTGTCATACTTTCAGAAAAAATATGCAGAACTGTGCAAAAGTTTTAGGCATTTTAGATGTTTAGATTCTTAGCTGTTATGCAGTACCATCGGGGAGGCATATGATTGGTCCAAGATCCATTATGCAGCATTACAAACTAAAACCCAAAACCCAAACCCAACCCAAACCAACAGCCAATCATAAAGAACTATCTTCAGAAACAAAAAGAACAAGATTTTTGGAACACACTACCTGCCAAGCACCTTGGAAAACTGTGCACAAGTATAGCTGGGAGAACTGATGCTGGTGGGTGGTCACAGCAGATATTGATTTGATTTAGGTTTTTTCTCTTTACTGCACTTTTTATGTTAAATTAATAGATAAATAAAAACTATTCATGGCATTTTTTGAAAGCATCCTCAATATACTATTAATGCCTAAAATTTTGAGGTTTGGGACTGTTTATAAGAAAAATGCCAAGTTACCATGTCATCTGGATGCAAAGACTGTTATACACTAGTGGTGGATGTTGTAGGTTCAGCAGATGAGGAGGAGGAGGTAGGCGATAAGGGAACATTGGAAGATGTCTGCTGAGGCTGGGAAGCTACATAAATAAGAGACTAAGCTTAGACTCTTTTTTGTTTTGTATTAATCATAGTTAATGTCACTAACATCTTAAAATGTTGCTCATAGTTTATTTATAGGTTAGTTTAGAGTTCAGAACTCTTGGACGCAACATTCTGCTGCTGATGTTGAGGGTTTAATTGAGTAACATTTTATTATTGCAACATTAAAAAAAAATACTCTTAATGTTTATGCAGCACAATTGGTTAATTTTGATATTTAAGTTCATCCCTAAAAAGTAGGTATGCCATCTGCTTACCTAACAGAAGAAAGGGAAAGGTGTTGAAATCCCTGAGCAGCCAGGCTTGTCAGGTTCTCTGTTTAACTAGGGGCAACCAGTCAGGGACCATGGGAGGGAACATGGGAGGCACAAGGCGGCGTGGAGCATGCTGAGGAACCTGCGACAGAAAGGCTGGAGGTGGTTGCTGGAGCAGCCCTAAGGGGCACTCTTCTTCTGCGGCTGGGGCAGGCAGCACTAGTCAGGGTAAATGAAGTGACTGCTGGGCTTGTGTCTTTGGCTCAGTGCTGCTCTCCGTCACATCTGGCCAGAGTTTGGGCCTCAGGCCTTCCAGGATTGTACTCCACCTCCTCTTTTTCGTCAGACATTTACTTAGCAGTCAGTGCCCAGATCTGCTGTTATCCAGCCTGATGTCAGGGGTGAGGTAGGGAGTGGAAGGGACAGATCTCCTGTAAGACCAGGAAATTTGCCTTCAAAGGCAATTTCAATATCCACCTTTCCTTTAAACATGTTGATGCTCCTTTAAAGGAAATAGGCTCTCACTGTCTCTCTCTCTCTCTCTCACACACACACACACACACACACACACACACACACACACACACACACACACACCTTACCTACCTTTCTTAACTTCAGTTCCTGTTTCTCCTTCTGCCTCATATAGGAACATGAACCACAACTAAAGCAAACTAACGGTTTGCTATTGCTATTGTTTTTTCTTTAAATTAAACTAATTATCGAACGGTTTAAATAATAACAGCTTGTGTAAAAATTGTTTTAAAAAAAACACCTCATGTTTAATTGGCTAAAATGTTTAAATAGCTCATGTCTAGGTCTCTAAGGTCTCTTTTTAACTTCTGCTAACTATTTACTACAGTGAACAATGAAAACAGCAAATGTAAAACTTGTTACAAATACTATTAACTTAAATATTAATGTTTTTCATTCTGTTAGGGCAATTATCAAATAGTTAAACTTACTCTTGTAATTGCTCTGCAGAAACATGCAATTTTTCAAAGTTGCCACAAATGGAGAAAAATAAAGGGAGCACTATGTCTATCACAGATGATTTAACCTTGAGATGGAAATTGCTTGGCTTAGATCTAATATAGGAGAGACAGAAACATGTGAAAGGTAAAGAGGGCTTTTTATTGAGCCCCTAATGTTCCAAGCACAGAGTGTGAATTTGTAACTATATTTCACATACTTTCACAAATTCTAGAGATCCCATCATTTCAGAATAGCAGTGCTTTTGAAAGTGGGTTACAATATGTTTCTGGGTTTTGTCTGTCTACATGCCTTCAACCAATGTATATGTGATGATGAGCTTCACTTTTAGTCTATCTTCTCCTTTGACTAGTAAATGCAACATATGAAAAAAAAAATATGTTGTTTTGTTTACACTTTTTTATTTGGCTAGCGCTTGTTTATGCTTGTTTTGTTTTGCAAAACCATTCACCATGTGCATTGCTACTCTTGTGTTGATATTAGCTCTGAAACATTTAACTCGGTTTTTAAGGTGAACAGAAAGATGACAGACAGAATGTAGATAATGTGGACAATGGAGATAAATTGCGATTCCGAACACAGTGTAGAAGCTAAATGATTGTCAGGTTGGTATTTTCGTTCCACACTGTTTTAATAAATTGTCCACTCTGGACTAGTATTGATGTCCCTCAGTAAAGGTACTGTACACTATGTGAAAATAAGGGAGGGAATAGAAATAACCCAGCAGAGACTGTGAGAAATCGAAAGAGGACACAGATGCAGAAAGGAGAAAGAATTTCCCAGGGAGGAAGAATTACCAGGAGAGAAACAAAGACAGACAGAAAAACAGAAAGTGAGAGAGAAGAGAAACTGTCTGTACCTAATAGAAAATCTGTTTTGACTTCAGCAGTCTGAAAACTTAAACCCTTTAAAGGATTTATTTTTTTTTATCAATGCAGCTAACACAAAATGCCATGACTTATCAGACAAGAGCCCACTGAGCCCTTTGCCCTCACATTACAGATTTCCTACTTAAACCAAATGGGAAAACTCAATCCTTTGTGTCTGCTCTCTCTGGGCCTACAAATCTTTTTCTGATCACTGGATGCATATTGGGACTCCAGGATTATTGGGATATCAGATTTCCCTTTACCAGAAATGCTGCATGCATTTGGTTGAACACAGACACAACTGAACACAGTAGGAAGCTGGGAAATGATTCAAGAAAGAATTCAGACCAAAAATTATATGGTCCCATAGTCAACACTACACTACAATTCTACTTAAAAATCTGAAGGCTAATTAGATTAAACTGATTATTGATCAACTGGAACTGTCACATTCAAGGCTGTGTCTGTATTCTGCTTTCATTCATCGTCCGTATTTGTGAATGTTTTCTGAAAGCTTACGGATACGAACGAAATGGAGCGGTACCACCAGAAATCAGGGGGCAGTGTAGCAAATAGTTAAAGCTAAACAAGATCATAGGACGCATAGATCATAGGAGGAGATGTTGGTGCTAAGTGCTACACTGCTTAGCTAGATCTGTTTAGATCTAGCTACAGTAATCAAGCACTTAATTATGAACACCATACTAATACTGGGTAGGCATAATTCTTCATGGCATGGATTCCAAAAGATGTTGGAAACATTTCTTTTAGATTCTGGTCCATACTTACATGATTGCATCATAATTTGTGCAGATTTATCAGCTGCACATTCATTCTGCCAAACTCACACTCATCTCCGGTGACTGGGGAGGCCACTGAAGTACATGACATAATGCATTATCAGGCTGGAAGTTTCCATTAGAAGATGGTAAATTATGGCTATAAATGGATGCACATGGTCAGCAACAACAGTGTGGCATTCAATGAATGATTGATTGGTATTAAGGGGCCAAAAGTGTGCCAAAAAAACATCCCCCACAACATTACACCGACACAACCAGTCTGGACCTTTGACACAAGGCAGGTTGGGTCCATAGATGCCAAATTCTGACCCTTCCATCTGCCTGCCTCAGTAGAAATCGGGTATCATCAGAGCAGGCTATGTTTTCCAGTCTGCAACTGTCCAGTTTTGGTGAGCCTGTGCCCACTGCAGCCACAGATTTCCTTTCTGGGCTGGCAGGAGTGGAACCCGACATGGTCCTCTGCAGTTGAAGCCCTTCCGCCTTAAGGTTTGATGTGTTGTGCATTCTGAGATGTTTTTTCTGCTCACCACAGTTAAATAGTCTGGCCATTGTCCTCTGGCATCACTCATCAACAGGGTGTTTCTGGATGTTTTTTGTTTTTCACACATTTTCGAGTAAATTTTAGAGTCTGTTGTGCAAGAAAATCCCAGGGGATCAGCTGTTTCAGAAACAGTCACACCAGCTCGTCTGGCAACACAAATCATGCCACGGTCAGAGTAACTGTGATCATATTCTTTTCCCCATTCTGATGTTTTCTATGAATATTAACTGAAGCTCCTGACTGGATGCTGTTATGCATAGCACTGCTGCCACATGACTGAGTGATTGGATAATTGCATGGATAGGCAGGTGACAAGGTGTTCCAAATTAAGTGCTTACTGGGTGTATATTTGAATCAAAATCTAGTTGTTGTGGGGTTGTTACCTTATATTGTCCATTGAATATTTTTTTCTGAATTGTGACTTTCATTTTTGCTTATATAGTTTGGAATATTACTGTTACACAGAAATAGTCAAGATTTAAAACCAAGATTTCAGGGGCTTTAAAGGTATAGTCAGTGATTCAAATCCCATACACTTCTTGTCAAATTCACTGAATATATCTTCATGGTCCACTAGCTTTCCGTTCTGTGTGTGCACTGAAAAAAAATCTGATGTTCCTAAAGGCCCAGGCTCTGTAAATGGGGAACAAACTGACTCGGACCGAGCCACTCAACACTCTTCTGGCCAATCAACAACAGGGGGCATTCATGCATAGGGGAAACTGTCCCATCCTCTCTGCATGTCAGCTTCACAGCAGCAACAGTTTTCTGTCTTGTTGACATATGCTCATGGCATTTGCTCAAGGGTTTTAAAGCCACAAAGACATAACAACACAAGTTTGCTAGCACAGTGGGATTATTTGTATTGATGCATAATTCAAAATGCTATGCCAGGTAACATTACCTAACTTGTTAGCTTAGCTACAAACTTACGGTCTTCTCTTCTGACACTTTAGTTTTATCAAACAATCTAAACAACTAACTCTGGATGCTGGATGTTGTGTTCATGTCATTTGTTTGATGGCGTTCTATAATATATTGTTTGTTTTGCTTCAGCTATGAGAAAGAGTATCCATATTTCTCTTTTGGTCAGCCAGCCCAGTTGTTAGTGTTGCTGACTGGCAATGTGGATCCCTGAAATGGGAGGTTGAGCTTCTGAAGGAGCACTGAAGAAAGGGATGTATTTGTTTTGCTTTTGAGTTCAAATATCAAGTCTTTCTCAAGAATCACTTACTACTCCTTTAAGGCCCTTTAAGGTCCTTTTTTAGAATTGTTTGTTCATGCGGTGCGTATTTTCAGACAAAGCATTCACTGAACTAGCCACATACTAGCAACCCCTTTTGTGGAAGCAAATGGTGGCAGCTGCTAAAGCTAAAGATGGTTACCAGCTTGCTGTTTACTGTCTGTCTGCCGATTGGTGCTGGACAGCGAGCATACTGTGGGCATTCAGGGGTTTTTTTTTTTGTTGCTAAAAACAGCTCCCTGTTGCAGCCAAAAACAACCCTCTGAGAGCAGTGAGAGTGAGCCAAAAAACCAAAGTTGTGGTCCCGAAAACCAAAACAATGAGCGCAAAAGATGCTAAAATGCTCCGTAGAGTGGATGTCACCTGCAGAGCTGGGTGATAATTATCTGTGGCTTAATCACTACGTGTGACACCTTTCGAATAAAAGTAGTTGTGCTCAACTGTTCATATTGATAATAGCCTCTTTTAAATGTAAGATGTAATTATGTTTATTTTACTGTGTAAATAAAGCTGTCAGTACAGTCCGACACAACACTACCAAGTAAAGTAAATCTTTAATTGAGAAATGTAATCAGCCTAATTAATGAAAAAATGAGAGAAGTCAACAATTCTGGATTTGGCCTGTAAAAGTGGAAGATCTGGACTATCCTGCATCATGCTACCTGGGTGCTGAAAGAGGCAACATTCACAAGCTCATGAACAATTCAGCAGCCACCCACTCCTGGCCATAAATCTCACTGCTCTCTTGGCTCTCTCCGTTTATTCACGTCTACCCTCTCCCGCCCCCAATCCCTATCTTCCTCCTCACCTCTCACTTCCCTCGCCTTCTTGCATCCCGAAATGACAGCCTCTCACTCTCCTTTCATCCTCATGCAACTCACATGAGACTATTCCTTGACCCTGAAGTCCATGGAAACACTGCCAGTGTGATTTTCAGATTAGCAACTGTTTCTCATTTGACTCTTTGTCATGCTCTGTCAGTATCTTTGTGTCTCACTATGTCTTTTTCTGTCTATTTGCTTTGTTAAGAGACAGTAGACTGCATGGGAGAGAAGGAATCACGGGGATAAGGGAAGAGGAGAAACAGCCCATCATGACGGGTTGACATGAAGGCCATTACCGTTGCATAATGGCCAATTATAACTTCTTTTTTACCATTTGTGTTGTTGCAGTAGACAGGATTTCAAAGTGTAAGCAAAGTGCTGCCTCTTTAAAGACAGTTTTCAGTGAGTGTTTCTCTTTATCACAGAAGCTTCTGCCACACAAAGCCAAAAGTGTCAATTTAGCGCAGCAGCTTTCAGCCCAAGGCAGTTGGCCACTACACACTATAAATTAGTTTCATTGTCATTGTATAGCTGCCAGTGACAGTTTAAAGTAAAAGTTGGATTAGAAAAAGGAAGCAGAAATGAAGTAAAGTTGTTTGACATCACTGTAACAGTTGTGGTTTAGAAGTCATAATAGGAACAAGTCTGATCATCAACAATTTTTCAGATTTTTATTTTGACAGTTTGAGGTTATTTTTAGGTTAAAATCTCATATAAAGCACATTAGAAAGGGATTCACATTAGAAAGAGTAAAACCTTTGTTCCATCTTTCTGGACTCAGGTCACATAAGTGCTCCTTCACTATGTCAGGCCAAAATATACCTGAGCACGGTGACCCTGAATCTTTCCACGGGGATATCTTGACGTTTAAACACAAAATGTAATCAAAGGACAAAATCCATGCAACCTCCTACTGCTAACCAACTTTTACCTTTCTGCACAGATTGTGCTCTGTGCTCCTTAGCTTGGATTCACAGAGAGAGCTGCAGGCTGCCGAGGCTGACATCCTAATAGTAGTTTCATATTCTGCCACTGAAGCAACTGAGACAAAAATTAATGGGGTGGGAAGGGGTCAGAATCTTTTATTTCATTTCTTAAAAACATTTTGACCTGATGATATTTAATGCCATTAACATGGCTAAAACTTACAGCCAAACCTCCTTTTTGAATAAATCACTGCTAAATAAATGGTGCCAAGGTGGCAGCTCTGTGCCTGTTCATGGACTTGAGCACCACAATATTTTCAATCCACCTCCAGATTTGAAAAAATATCAGACATTGTTTTTTACCATCTGATTTCAATGAGGAGGCTGAGCCCTGATACAGGGATCCCTTGATATAAAGGATTGTTGTCTGTACCTTTATGACCCATAGAGCACACAAAAGCCATCTGATGTTGCCATTTTTTAATAAGAATGAAATAAAATACAAACTGGGTTGAGTAAAAGGCCCTCCCCTGCTCCCCCAAATATTATACTCTCCTCCTAGCAAAAAGGGAAGGTAATCATTCTGCAGGTGATTTAAGATAGAGTTATGTGTTTGTGTGTGCAGGCATGTGTGACTGGGCATCTGTATGTGTGCGAAGACAGGTGGAGGAAAATGAGACATGCTTGGAGAAACTGTAATAGACACAGGTTCTGTTAGTCTGTCGAGGGCATCTTATTGATCTGTGACACTGAAAATGCAAAAAGGTAATCAGTGACAAAATCTCCTAAATATGTACAAATCCCCTTGATATCACAAATCAGAGCTTACTGTACATCAAAAAACAAGGACTCTGTCTCTGGTAATTGGGATTGCAAGAGTGTCATCATATAATATCACAATTTCCTTCTCTGATTAATTGCCCTCCAGATGCAAAATGCATATAGCCCAGCACTCAATTCAAGGACAGCCACCTGGCGTCTGCAATGTGCTGTGAAGAGAGCTGCCTGCTCATCATTGTTTGATCCTGCAAGCGCCAGCAAACCAGTGTTTTATCAGGATGGCTAATTATAGGCAGAGAAGGATGTAGAAACGGCATCCTGCCTCCAGAGGAAGGCATGCCCACACATTCATTTGTATAAACACGTGCTGAGAGGCAACCACGGGCTGACACAGACGTTCGTGTAATTGAGGAGTGCGCGTGCATACACACATGTACCAACCTTCTCGGAGGTTCATCACTATCCATCTATCACAGGGGCAGGACAGCAAAATGGCATGGCTAACTGTGCTGAGGTTGGTCATTGTCAGAAACATTTCTCTGGCCCCAATTTGGGGCCCTTGAACTCTGCAGTCTTTGTTTGTATCCTCCCATAACCCCATCTCATGGGCTTCAGTGGAAGTTTCTCTTGCATGCATAGGTTACTATGTTCCCTTGGGGTTGAGTTTACTCACTGTCCTATTGTTTTTACAGAAATGAGCCTGTTCAAAGAAATTGTGCCTTTAGCTACAAGAACCACAGGAATGGTGATTGTTTTTGTATTATGCATCATGATAAAGTTTTAGAGATAAAAGCTGTTTACATGAATTAGCAAACTTTTGCTGCAGTCAACAGGCAAATATTATACATTTCTAATTATCAATAATTAATAACAGCCAAAAAATTTTATTTTTTATTTTTTATTTTTTTTTTATTTTTTATTTTTTATTTTTTATTTTTTATTTTTTATTTTTTATTTTTTATTTCTTTTTATCTAAATGACAACTTGTGAGAGGAAATTAAAATGAATATCAAATTGCAGGTTTAAAAGAAAATTTTTCTTTGAGTTTCTGGACACTCTAATCAGAGTCCAACAAACAAATCCTTGGCATAAATAAAAAAATCTGGCAGCTGAATTATCAACTCCAAAGTCAGCACTGAACATCAGTTCATCTAAACCAAAAAGTGTTGGCCTTCAAACTATCATCCATTCCATCTTTTCAAGTTCTTCTGTTATTGTCAGTCACTCAGCGTAGGTTCATGAGTATTAAGATCTGTTAGGATGTCAGCAGATGACGCTCTAGCCATGGATGGTACACTTCAGGGCACGAGTCATAAAACCGATACTTCTGGATTAAAGCTACCTGCTTTGAGCTGCCTTTTGCATTTTCTCATGTTTCCTCCATGCCAAATTTCTAGCATGTTGCAAAACTCCTCCTTTAATCACAGTTGCATCATATAAATTATTGTAAGTAATTTTTATGGTCATGAAAGAGCAGCATGAGGGGAACTTGGCTCCTCGTTGTAGCAGAGGCCCCTCAGTAGGGCCCTGTAGTGAGCAGAAGGTGGAAACATTGATTTGTGCAATTCATCTTAATGTCAGAGGTGTGTACATCTATGTTTGTGTTCATATGTGTGTTGTGCTCTGTGACTGCGTGTGTGTGTGTGTGTGTGCGTGCGTGCGTGCGTGCGTGCGTGCGTGCGTGCGTGCGTGCGTGCGTGCGTGCGTGCGTGTGTGTGTGTGTGTGTGTGTGTGATGTATTTTAGTGATAGATGTTCTGACAGCACAGTTGTCTTCCAGCCTGTCTGAGGAAGAAGAAGCAGCCTGTTCTGATTTGTGAAAAGCTGAGGAGCTGCAGATGTCAGAAACCAGAACAGTTAGTGGTTTGTGAATCTCTCTCTCTCTCTCTCTCTGTCTCCTTCTCTTTTCCTCCTCTCCATTTTGTACATGAGCATGCAGCTCTTTCAGATTGAATTGAATTTCAGATTTTAAAACGCAAATATTGATACAGTGGGTAAGAGGTCCACTCAGGCAAATTTAGTTTTTCTGTACCCGAACAAATAGCCACTATAATATGTATATGAGAGAGCCTTAAAGTCTCATACACTGAATCCCAAAAAAGATTAAATTAAGATCATATAGTTAATAGCTAATATACAGTAAGGCAAAATGGTAAACTTGATTTTTTAGTTGGCCACTTGAGTGATGAACAGCTGGATAGAGTTAAAGCATCTGGTTGAGAACTTTGTAACAGGTTTTTCTATCCCAGTTAGAATATTTCTTCAGGATGACAAAAAAGATAAGTGATGGGTAAATAAAATTTTGTTTTAAGTTGAGGAAAAATTTGTGAAGCAGCCTATGTAAACATTCCCACCCACCCACATACTGCACAGCCATGCCCCCAGTGGGTTCCTGGTCCTGTCCTCATTTTGAACAGCAGGACACTGCTTCATCGATAGGTCTTGTCCCGCTTCAAGCAGCAAACCTCACCCCAATAGTCCTGTCCTCACCACCTGCTGTTTTTAATCCTCTCCAAAACACTCAAATATTAAAGTCTGAAAAATGTCTGAGGAAAAAAAAACATGAAATGTAAACTGTAATGTACCAAAAACCACAAAAGATACACTGAAAAACATGAAAAGAGTTTAAATTGCGATGTTCATTTGGATTATGTGTCTAGCGTAAACTATTAAGGTTTGTAAAAGGGTTAGGTTTGAACATTCTGCCTTTTATGTCCTACACAATAGTTTTCTACAATCCAATCCTAGTTTAAATATTATTCAGTTTTTCCTTATTAATAATTTTGCAAAAATTAGAAAATTCAGTTTTTGCTTTGTCAATTTAGAGCATTGAGTGTAGATTGATGAGGGGGAAAATGCATTTAAACGATTTTAGCATAAAGCTGCAACATAAACAAATGTGAAACAAAATGAAGTTGTCTGAATACTTTCTGAATGCACTGTGTATACTGTATACAGTTTAGCCCAAAATTATTCATACTCATGCCAATTTTTGATTTTCTATATGACCAACAGGTTTCATTTAGCTGGAAATGACATAAACAAGTGACAAAAGACTGTAAAACAATATGTTAGGGGTATGGCTGGGTCTTAAATGACATGAGAGTTAGTGACAATGAAAACACAGAACTTGCAGAAACACTAACTGGAATGTGAGAACCATGACAAATAAATGTCTGTCTGGAACATACTGAATATCTCAGAAACTCATGTTCAGCAATTCAGCACAGATTAAAACCATTTAAGTTTGACCTCACAGAGGTATTTTGAGTCAAGGTGTTTGAACCTGGAAATATTTCAATTGCATAAGTATCATTCAAATTCTAATAGCACGGTAATGAGTGCCAGTAGTCACAAATAAGTTCTTTTCGCTTGTGGTACATGGCTTTCTCTGCTTGGAGTGAACATTATTATATCCTTGCCCTTTTGCTCTGTTGATTCAGTTGTAATGAGCTGCTTTAATATGGTCATACAAACACAGAGACCCTGAATTAACTGGGTAACTTCTGTTTGCATTTTCTGAATCCAAACATGGGAGAATTAATTTCTGTGATAGGCAGTTTCCTTAATAGGGTGTATTGATAAAAGCAGATAAACACCTTGGAGAGTCAGAGGCAGTGATTAGGATACACAAAGGATGAGGCTCAGGTTGTTTTATTCTGCTTATAACTAGGTGTTAATGAATACAAATACACATACTTGTTCATACATGTACACTCAGTGAAGTGTCCTTCAGTCTTCTGAAATAAGCTCCAGATACAATGATGCATAAACACATGCATCATTGTAGGCTTTTTATTTCTCTGTATTCTGATTTGTGCGCTATCAACAATTCAAATGCATCTGTGGCAGCACACATGCCAGCAAAATGCAAAAGGCGAATAAACCCCTGATACTCTTTTGTCCTTTTCTAGCCTTTCATGCTACTGTGGCTACATTGCTTGAAAAATCCACCCAAAAGCAGTATAAGCAATGAAAGTCTTTTATGAGCACAACTGGTGCCCAGGTATCCCGTGAAATAGTATTTATTATTCTCTCCCTCTCTCTTGCTGAAGAGATGCCACCACATTTTCTTTGTGCCACCTCATTTTCATAACTTTCTGCTGGAATACAGAAAGTTATGCCTGCCTGTGCTTACCTCGAAGGCTCCTGCTGCTTTGTCACATTCTGTTCCAGTGTAGGTTTTAAGGGCTCTTTTAATTTACATTTGATTCCTTAGTTTGACAAGCAGCATTTTGAAATGTTTTCATTGACCGTTATATAAACCCCTCTCTCTACTGCAGTAGTGCAGTTGTAACTAGGCATGGTAGACCTGTCAAGCATTAGATTTCTCCATGTTGTGCATGATGCTGTAATAATAGCGCTAGAGTGCATTTAAAGAGTTTGGAGCATATAGTCTTTTTTTTGTCCTTGCCAAAACCAAGATGGTCAGAGAAAAAGTAACATAAGCTGCAATTGTTAGCATGTCCAGCCATTTTACTACCTACAGAAGTAACCCAGCTTTACTTCTTAAACCAAGGAGCATTTCATTGACAAATTAGTTTTTGGAGTTACAGGTTTCATTTTAAATAAGTCCTGTTCATGAATAGCACATCCACTGTGTAGTATTTCGCAACTGTGTGGAAGCCAGTCCTAGATGGTATTTAGGCTTACATTAACAGGTCTGACCTGATATTTGTGGTATTGGAGCAGGTTTACAGCCCAGCTAACCCAGCCAGACTCATTACCTGAGATTGCATGACATTAGCCATACACATCAGTTAGTCCTCATCCTAAAAGCCTTTTCTCTTGTAATATTAAAAATGAAACATATGCTGTTTCTTTATTTCCATGTCTTCTACAGGGATCATGAACTGGTGAGAATACAGAAACTAGCACCAGTTTGTGCCTGACATGCATAAGCATATATTGAAGTCATACAGGCAACCATCGGTTTCTCTACAAGATAATTAATGATGTCTGAAAAACCCAGAGGGTAATTTAAAAACACTTCCAGGATCCTCAAAGACTCTTCTAACCATCTGGATGAATAAATATTTTTTTATGCTGCATTGTAAAAAAAGATGTTTAACCCGTTTCCAAGTTTCCTATCCAGGTAGCCGGCTGCCATATCTTTTTTGATTCAGAATGAAAGTGTAACTTGGTTAAAATCTTTTTTACTGTGCAGTGGACAGAATAGTTTTTCATCAATATGGCTAGAACTGATGGTCACCTCTGTGACTCTTAGCACAACATGTACAGTCCTGGCTAAAATTATTGGCACCCTTGAATTACATAAGTACAGAATTCTGAAGTACAGAATTTAGAATAGCTTCAGCCAATTTTGTATAATCAGAGTATTTAATAAAATGTCCAAAGTTATTGAACAACAACAAAAAATGATGTCATATAGTGAAATAAAAAACACAAACATAAAATGTACAATCAACAAAAATATTGGCAACCTTTTAATAAATTTATATTAGTTCCTCAAACTAATTAAAAAAAAAAAAGAATCACATGCATAATTTTCAGTGTTCACATGACCTGAATTAACCAATGAATGATGGTTTTACTGCAAAGAAAGGGGCTGATTGTTTCCAATTTCTTTTTCACCGTGGAGAAGACAAGAGAGCTATCTTAGAGCATCAGAAAAACTGTTATCAAAAAGCATAACAATTCCAAAGGCTACAAGGCAATCACGAAATCCCAATTTCAGCAGTTCATAATGTTATCAAGAAGTTTCACAGACATAAAACTGTTAAGATGCTTCCTGGACATGGCAATAAGAAGAAACTCAATGAGAGATGTCTGCGAAGGTTTCAAAAGCAGATTGTGGAATAAACACCAAGCAAGACATTGAAAGAGCTTCAGGCTGACCTCGAGTTGATCTAGAGTGATGGTTTCATCCCGTACCATATACCTCCCACTGAACTCCACAGGCCAAGGAGGACACCACTATTGAAAGAAAGGCACAAAAAGGCAAGAATAATGTTTGCAAAAACTTTCATAGATAACTCACAGTCTTCCTGGGATAATGTTCTATAGACAGATGAAACCAAAGTAGAGCTCTTTGGCAATGTAGTGCATCAGTTTGTTCATAGGTGACAAAATGAAGCCCATAAGGAAAAGAACATCCTACCTACAGTATAACATGGTGGAGGTTCTATCATGCTCAGGGTCTGCTTTGCTGCCTCTGGTACTGGAGGCATTGAATGTATCAAAAAAGATTAAATTGGAAGGTTACCTTTTAGAGCGAAATGTGTTACCCAGTGTCATAAAACTACGTTTCTTGCGAAGGTCTTGGGTCTCTCAGCAGCACAGCAACCCAAAGCACACATCCAGCAGGACAAAAGAATGGTTGAAAAGGAAAAGATGGACTGTTTTAAACTGACCAACACTGAGTCCTGACCTTTTCTATCGAAAACCTGTGGAGAGCGCTTAAATCTACCATTGCAAAAAGGAGACCTGCAAACTTAAAAGAGCTTGGACAGATAGCAATGGAAGAAAGGCAGAAACTACTAGCAAACAGGTGCAAGAAGACTGTAGATGGCTACAAGAAAAGTTTTGAAGCTAACATTGTTGCCAAAGGTTCTGCAACCAAATATTAGTGAAGGGTGGCAATAATTGTGTCTGGGGTACATTTTGTGTTTATTATTTCACTATTTTGCAAGTTTTATTTTTTTATTTCCTTTTGTTCAGTAACCTTGGACATTTTAATTAAATATTTGATTATAAAGATAGTTATTTTGCATTTTTTTTTGAAGATATTCTAAATTCTGTACTTAAAATTCAGCGATGCCAATAATTTCAACCAAGACTGTATATGATGTAGACATCATGTGCATACCTAAGACCTATTACTAAATTCCCATTTTAAAAGGAGTCCTTAAAATGTAAGCTAGTGATGTTTTTTAAACAACTAATTGAGCTAATATTAGGTTGTTTAGCTGTGAAAATCTTTCAGCAAAAGTTACCTTTTTTGCTGATAAAGTCTACAGTTGCCAGCTAAAAATGAGAAGCCTGCTTTTGTCTACCTCTGTCTGAAATCAGGGACACATTGTTTCAAAAATTTTAAATTAAAACTGCACTATGTGCTGTGCAATAATTAAAATCTTTACATGCAAAGCAAAAGTAATCTTAAATCTAGAAATGAACACTGCATCACAGGCCTACAGAGTTAAGCTGATTGCACGTAGAGCTCGATTGTCTATCTCTTGCGAATACACATGTTTTGAGTCTGACTTTTAATTCTTCTACATAGATAAGGCAGTTATTTAAAATAAAGCTCTTGTTTTTGGTTAGTATTATATCCAGTGGGGAAGAAGAATTCAACTGTAGGATTAGTAACATCATCTTTCACTAATGCAGCCATTCATTGTGACTAACCTTGAGCTAAATCACAGAGAGAGTACAATGACTACTGGGGATATACCATAAGTGCTAAGACATTTGGGAAAGTGTCACTGTGTGAGGAGTTGAAGCAAGATGAAGAAAAGTCAGTCATTCATTCCATCTGACTAATGTGACTTACATTAGTGAAGGAAAATGGAGGGTCAAAGCAGACAGAAATAAAGTATGAAAAAGTTGGATGTGTGTCTGCTGTGGTGTCATTATGACCACTGAGTAATTATTGCCGGGATATAACCATAGGAGATGTATATTTTATTTAATTTGTCTTTGTTTATTCACCATGTCTCAAAGTCCCCCCATGTCTGTTCCCATGTTTTGCAGAGCAGTTAACAGTCCTACAGTCTCAGTGAAAAGCATGCGTGAGGCCATATAGATCTTTAACTATCTGGAAGCAATGGGCCAGTGAGAGGGATGATTCATGTCGACAGCAGAGCCCATATCACCCAGGGTGTAAAAGGGATATTGCTGGAAGGAAACATACCATATTATGGATGTCATCATTAAAAGCTGGGAGAGTGTTCTCTTAAGCATGAAGCATAGACACAGGCGACACACATATTGTACAAAACTACACATGTATACACAAAATACAGACACATAGAGTGCACAGAACTCTATCTCTCTTGCACACATACTATTTATACAATTTACAGAGCTTGCACAGGACACCTGAGTAAACTTTGCTCAAGGTTTAGGAATAATAGCTCTGTGCAATCCTAATATATGCACCCATTCCTCCATCATTTGAAAGCCATTATATTGGAGCTGATTTAATTAGTATGCTCTTATCCAGTCTGGGCAGTCAAATCAGTAAGTCTTTATTTAAACACAAATGGCTTTCTCTCAAAGCCAGAAAAGGTGAACACGTCCAAAAACCTGGCACTACTTAGGCTGCTTTTTCCAACTTATTTGGTGCAGTTGAATCGAATCCTCAGTTGTTTACCCTCTTGTTTTAGCCTCCCGTCAGAACTGGAGAATGCTCCAATCAAATAAGATCTGCATGAAACAACAGCTCCCTAGCCAGCCTGACACAAGTGATTTCACACTACTTTCAATTAAATCCTGGAGAGGGCAAATTAAGATGAGAATCTAACCAAAATTGCACTGTCTCTTACAAAACCCATAATAAACTTGATTAACTGATTCTTTTTGGCTGCTATTTCGCTCGCTTTTCCTACAACTGTCCAAATTACTCCAAGACCTTCATTTTGTACTTTTAAAATCACAGTGACATTAAAAATAACTTCCAGATATTAACTTTTTGTATGTCCTTGCTTTTATTTAAAGTATTTTGTGGGAAAACAAAACAGGCAACAGCCATATAATACAAAAATTCATCTATTAATACAATATTAATGCAGATTTTGAGACCAGCAGCTTCTCAGAGTTCAATAACTTGGAACACCATATGATAACAGTATCTTTTTTATAAAACACAACAGATGTATCCTACTGGTTGTGATTTTACACTTTCCAGAAATCCATAATTTTTGACAGCTCAAGATTAATAATGTTTTGTTCAATAACCAGCATGTGACTGATTACTACTAGCCTGCTTAAATGCTGTTGTCAGTTGTGAATGTGAAACAAGACTCAGCCAATGACAAACTGGACTAATCCAAACAAACCAGGTTAGAAAAGGTTCAGCTGTAAATCCGTCAATAGCGCAAAATTAATATCCACAGAAATGGAGAATGGGGCTAAGAGAACCTAAGCATGGAAGGCTCCAAGGATTTTCTGGAAAAGAGGAAGCGTATTTTGGCTTATTACTAATAAAACAGTTTAATAATGAAGCTGATTTCCTTATGCACCTCAAGCAAACATTTTTTTGAAGTCACAAAATGAGACTGACATGCATTTTATGTGGGGAGACTCCACTATTTAGAGCTGATGACATAAGTCTGAGAGTTAGTTCTGTGGTTTTGTGGCCTCCAGTAAATTCTAACTGTTGAAGATACTTTTCAGCTCTCCAGGGTGAGAGAGGGTATCTAAACAGAGTGATTGATTATTGAATATGCAGATATACAGATTCCTGCTGGTGATTTATTTAAATCAGACCCAAATAATTAATTGCCCAGTAAGAGACACTCAGCTTATCTCAGAGAACTAAGCGTTCAGCATTAGATGGAGCTCTACTGACATCTAGTGGTATTAAAAAGTAAATGTAGGTTGGGACAACTCACAAGCTCACTCTGCAGGGCTGGAAGTAAGTCAGATTCTTTACCTCCAGAAAGTATCAATACCTGAATGTAAAAGTACTCAATTACAAGTAAAGGTCCTGGAACCAAAACCTTATTCAAGTGAAGGTATAGAAGTGTAATCAACATAATATACCTAAAGTAACAAATGTAAGTTATTGTTATGTTAAATTATTGTGAAGTTGTTGTTATACCAAGTTGGCCTGTTCACAGTGTTATACAGTTTGCAGGATTATTGTCACTGCTACCTTAATTTGTGAGCAGTATTTTTGTTGTAGTTGGTTGAGTTGTAGCTGTTTTTTACTAATACTTACAAATAAGTTTTGGGTAGTTTAATATGTGGGATGGCTGTGTCCACAGCCACACCAAGGGGGTTATCTTTGTATTGAGTTTTAGTTATTGTCTATGTTTCCCCCCTTTCTTTCTAAATGGTCTGATCAGCCAGTATATGTCTTCCTCCTGCCTCATTTTGTTAGGTCAGTTAGATGAGTTCATGTCTTGTAAGCAATTTTTGGTGTGTTTTGGGGTGAAATAAAAACCTATTTTTTGAGAAGTAAACCTCTGCCTTCTTGTCCTTTGACTGCTTGGTCCATAACAGTATGCAAGAACTTCAACCTTATAAAGACATTTGATAATTTAGTTCTAAGGCCTTATTTTGTGGTGCAGTGAGAATATTTTAACCTGTTTTTTATTTAATGCAGCTTGTTTAAAAAATGGTCTGAAATTAGTGTCTGTATCTTCAAATGAGAAAAAAATAACGTATTGTTGATTCACTAAAATAATGAAAAAAATTGATTTTTGCAAAGTCTCTCACACAAGCTGATTTGTGTTGAAAACAAGTGGAGTTATTTCGACTAAGATGAAAGATTTATTTTTTGTTTTTCAGAAAGTAAAACTTAAAGGACTTAATTCTCAACTAAAATTATTTGATGATAATGAGAGGCTGAACATATTTTTTTGGAAACAAAAAATTATACTCCTCAGATGAGAGTAGAAGTGGAGTAGAATTATAAAGTACCATAAAATGGAAATACAAAGTACAAGTACATCAAATATGTACTGAGAACAGTACTTGAGTAAATGTACATATGTAGTTACATTCCACCACTGTAAAGCTGAAACCATGAGCCAGTGATGCAATAAATAAATATCAGACCAGACTTCCTGTCACCAGATACTCAATATTCAACGATTAAGATTAAAAAGATCTAACTTGGACATCCCTTCTTTTGACTGAGGTCTGAACTTCAGACAAGAAATGTTAATAATATTCACTTCAAACAGAGACAGACACTCTGAGGTCTCCTGTGCCATTTGGCCCCTACGCCTGTGTTGAGTACACCTGTTTAGTATTGCTGAAAAGTGGATTCACATCAATTTACTGTAAACCCTTTTTAAGTATAACGTTTCCTTGTTCTGAAAGCTTTAATCAGGTTTTCTACAATAGTTTATGCTTTTGTGCTCCCACATATTGAGTAGAAAGTCACAAATCTTACAAGTTTGGAGTATAGGCCTTTCACAGCTGACATTTTGACTTGTCTACTGGTTTTTTTATTTGTTTATTGTAACGTCACAATAAATATGGAGACATTATTTTGCAGCAGCTTATGGTGATTTATTGTACGGACAATAATCATTTCAATTTACTTAAAAGCATAAATTAGTGGTTAAAATTACAAAAAATAAATAATAGGCTACAGTCATTTAAAAAATAGGAATATTCTGAAGACTAACCAAACAACTCTTCATAATACAGTGGAGTAACCTTACTTCGCACTTTCTATTTTTCGACGGCGTGAATCAATACAGTCACTGGTTTGAATGGTTTAAATTATTAGCCAAAAACAAGTGATAGAATATTTGGCGAAAACTACAAACAAAACAAATAGTTTTGTGTATGTGAAATTTACTCATTGAAATAACAACATTTAAATAAAATGAAGCACAAAGAGTAACCGTTACATTTACATTTAGCTTTAATACCTCTGCAGTACAACTATTTAACAATCCTTATATGGTACATTGTGATATCAATGTATATCTATGGATATCGTTACGTACGGAGGGATTAACGGCTCTTCCGGTTCTGGTAGTGCTGAGCAGAGACGTTGTTGTGGGCGCAGTATTCAGAGATACAGAGAAGACGGCGACAATGGCCGATATATCACTGTATCTCACTAACGTTAATGTATCGATAGGGCAGAACTTGGCTGTGGAGCAGGTCGGTAAACAGCTTTCTCTTTTATTCTCACCGCATTTTCTCGTTACCTTCTAGTTTACCGAATGTGGCTAATGATGTCGCTCATCGCCTGTAGCTTGTTGACACTTGTCAGCTCTGTCTTGACGGGCTGGTTGGTCATGATATTACACTAGAAATTTTTTTTGCAACAATGTTTATATCCTGCTTTGAGGCTGCATTGACTGACTGACTCCCTGACAAAATAGTCCCATAATAATACACAATGTATTTGTGTTTGCTTGTGATGTCTTCCCAGGCTCAGAGTCCAAACGCGGGTAAGGACTTTGAGAGTGTGGAGCTGGGGGAGCAATACAAAAGAGAGGAGCAGCAGCAGCAGCAGCAGCAGAGAGAGAGGGTTCCTCGCAGGATCATCCATTTCTCCAGCGGGGAGACTATGGAGGAGTATAGCACCGACGAGGAGGCGGGAGAGGACAAGGAGCCAGACAGGAAAGACCTGCTGTCCTCCCCGGTCGATGCGGTGAGGGTGAGGAACAGTGGAGGGATATGTAGTCCTTCCCCTATATAGAAGTGTGACAGTGACTGTACTTTTTTGTGTTGCAGTCAAAGATGACCTGGGGTCCATACTTCTGGTTCCACATGTGGAGAGCTGCCACATCCACCATTTCAGGTTTGCTCATTAAGGTCATTATTTATAATGAACTTAGGGCCTGTATTACAATGCAAGATTAGTGTTTCACTCAGCTATCTTTGGGATTTCTGGTGTCATAGTGCTGGCTTTTGGCTGAGGTAGAGCACCCCATGCTGCATGGTTAACTAGTTCCAAAGCAGGTTAACTTCAGAGTCAGACTCTGAGAATAAGATTAGTGGAAGTCATCATTCCTACACGATCTTGACATATTACTGAGTTTACAATAAAGTGACAAGTAATAAAAAATTGTAATTATGTCATATATAGAAGAAACATTGTTACAAAACCATGAGTCCTCATGGGCTAAAGAAGGGCTTCTAAGAAGCGGGCTCTGATGAATGGTAATTATAGCTGCATATTAACTGCACAGAATGATGTGCACTGTTGTGAACTTATTAATTTTAGTTTGTTTGTCATGAAATTAATTTAAAAAAAACACCAAAATGTTACTACCTAAAATAAATGGATGATATTATTATCCATTTTTATGTGTGCCCACTGCTGGACCTCAAGGCAAACTACTTCAGACTGCTGTTATGCTTATAGACTGTGAGTTTTGAATTTGAACAGTTCAAATGTTTAATTATCAATTCCGTTTTTTTATAGCCTTAGCCTTACTTCTAATATTTTGATATTATTTTTTATGTTTCCACAGGTTCTTATTATATTTATTTCATGTGATCATATTGTATATATTTTATATCACTTTTAAACCACTTTTTGCTGCTGTACTGACCTAATTTCCTTTAGGTATCATCACTGATCTCATGTCATATTGAGTACTTCACTCACAGTTCTGATGATGTGATTTTTGTGTAATTCAGAAAACCAGAGTTGATTTAGCCAGTTGATGAACCAACTTTGTGATAACAGTTATCCAGGATCACCGCTGTTTAGCTCAATGAAGTCAGATAGCTCTGACTAAGTTGAACATCGTTTATGATACAGCCCCATAGTGTACAAAAAATTATACACACACTTCTTAGGTTAAAATCCATGCTAAATCTCAGATGTATTTGAAAAATGTCATGTAAGAATTTTTACTAATTTATTTGAATTATGCATTATATCAGTGAAGCTCTAGGCCTATCTATATTTTGGAAAACTCTATAAAAAAAACAAAATTTAGACAAAATTTGAATTATTGATGCTGCTGACATTAAACTCAACAATTGTGAAGTTAAGAGAGGATTGGAACTAGAATATGTAATGTCTTACATAGATGAAAAATTACAGTTTTTTTTTACTTGAATTGTATTGGATTGTACTAAACTGGAATTGTAGTCATTGGTTATTCCAGGCAGTGCGCTGCATCATTAGTGGAGGATGTTTTGTGTTGGCTTGTACTTTATCCAGTTTATCCTTAATATTCTCCAGCATGTGACTACCTGGGGGAGAGGATGGCCTCCCTCTTTGGACTAACATCAGCCAAATATCAGTATGCCATTGATGAATACTACAGAATGAAGAAAGAGGTATGTTGCAGGAAAGTTCCGTAGTTCTGAGCGCATTTTATTGTGATTTTGAATTTGTTAATCAGCTGACGTATTTCCCTCTTGTGTCCCTGTGTCAGAGGGAGGAAGAGGGAAATCACTTGTCAAAAGGAGCAGAACGAACCTTCGACCAGCTACAATTTCAGGAAGGCAAAGACAAGCCAATCACCATGACAGACCAATCACAGGTTTTCACCACTCACCCTGATGTGACCTATCAGATCGAGAATGAAAATCAGGTACCTTCAAGCACCATCAGAGTTCCTGCTATCATCACAGCAACCTAACCATCCCTATAAAAGAATGTTGGATCTTTAATGTCTGTTTGTGTATTAAAGAAGGAACACTGTCTTGTTTCACCAAGCACCGTTTGGTTTGTGTATGACTCAGCTTTAGATGGAGAGTGCTGCTGTAAGGTGATTGTTTGGCAAGGACAGTAGTGCAGGAATTAGTCCTTTGGCTACTAGGTGTCCCTTTGCAACAGTGTAGCAATTGATAAAGAAACTGTTGGATAATATAGAAACATCTTTGGATCTTTGGATACACTGAACTTAACTAAAGGTTGTTATAAAGAACATACAAAGTGAGTCAGAAAATGTTTTGAAATGTGCAAGTTTATCTGCTCCTGCATTGAGATGTTTACCATTTTTCCCATTCAGACCAACAGTTTTCCATTTTGGCTTATTATTTCATGATCCAACACTTATGGCTTTGTTAGTTGCTACAGCAGCCTCCCAAATTTGAAAGTTTGCTATGGAGCTAAGGTCATATGTTCCCCCCCTGTGCCTCTGATGGACCGGACACTGTGCCTAAATCACCAATGCAGCCAAGTCAGTGCCAGATCTAGACTAAACATAAATTTGAAAATGATTTAAAGTGTTTAAAGACGTAAAAAATAGCCTTGGTTTAGAGTCAGCTTTGGATAACATTTTTCAAATATTTAATGTGTTCAACAGCTATTTTTTCCAGATCTGGTCAAAATGGTGCACTCTTGATAAATCTGGCTGCACCAGAAAGCTCGCCATTTTAACACTCCCTCACCTGTTTAATTGTTGTCTATATTAATGTTTATTAAGCTTGTATTGCACTCAATGTCTGTGAGCAGATTTAGCCTTGGTTATCAAATCATCTGTGAACCACAAGACTAACTTATATTTTGTTAAATGACTATGAAAACGGGTTTAGCTGTTCTATGTTGCTCTTACTGTCTCCCTCATCTGCTGCGGACATAAAACATACAGTAGTAGATGTGGTATGTAGACCTTCGATAATGGCAGGGAGCATTGTTACACTAAGTCTGTATAAAGACATGTAACATTTTTAAAAGTTTTCTAGTACAGTTTTTGATATTTATGTATTTATTTTAACAAACTGACTGCACTTAATTTAAGCATGTTTTAAGTAACTGTGTAATGAACTGTTAATAAAATAATAGCTTTGTCTGACCTTTATACTTCTCTGTGTGGGAGTTTGTAATTTCAAAATTGTAATTATCAAGTTAAATAGGTCCAAATGGAAAAATCTGTATTATTTACCTAAGTCAATGTTGGCTGCCTGTTGAAAGACTCATAGTGGTGCTACAGTATGAGTGATGTGACTGATATTTGTCGCTGGTAACAAAGAGCCTGTGTTGTTCTGTACGCAGACTACTCTGAGGTCAGAGACCCTGTCCACTGCACAATATCACCATTCTCAGGTCAGAGTGGGTTTCTTTGGTCCTGAACGACCCCCACAGCAGTCACACCCTCACTGCAACTATTATACACAACAGTCAGCATGCCATACTCAGGCTCACAAATGGACAACGTGCTAAGTGATAGCTGGTAGGTGTGATTGGGAGTACATATTAGAATCAGGAAGACATTGGCATGGTCATAAACTACTGTTAGAACGTGATTTTTACAGCAATAGTGAATTTTTTTTGTGTGTATGTGTGTGTTTACCTACAATGCCTGCATTGCAATCATTATGATCGCTTCAGTCACCATAATGGTTATGTATAAGATTGTAGACTGAAAAAATCTCCATATAATCAAGTATTTTTGTTGATAGAGGTCTAGTTTTTTCTTAAAACAATTGAAAAAAAAATCTGTCAGTGCAGTAAGATTATTTCAGCCTGTTTCCAATACAAACCAAACCACTCTTTCAAGACTTTTCTAGACTGGAAGACAGAATTAGGCAGATTGCTGCACTACAATCAGGAAAAACATTTTCATTCTAAAAAAAAAACACTTAAAGTTTTTTGTGTTGGAAACAGATTTGTATTTTGTCGCCACACTTGCAGATTTTTTTCATTTGTTTTAAAGGAATAATTCAACATTTTGGGAAATAGGCTTACTGGCTTTCTTACAGAGAGTTAGATGAGAAGATCGATACCACTCTCACATCTGTATGGTAAATATGAAGCTACAGCCATGAGCCATTAACGAGTAATTTAAAAATGGTTTTACTTATTTTCATGACATTTTCTGAGAATAAGAGCTTGAAACTAGGCAGAATAAAGCACATTTTCAGCATTTTAGGACTTTGCGATAGACTAAATGAATTTTGATGGAAATGCTTGGCAGTGACCGTGACTGGAAACACAAGTTTCCCTTTCAGTATGAAAGCTGTTTTCTGGAAAAACAGAAAAAAAACTGTGTTCTACTTGTCATTTAGACGAGATGGGAAATTATACATTAGGACACTTGCCATCTTCGTCTATGCAAACTCACAAACAAGATATGAAAGCAAATCCTGTTGGTGGATGATGCTCCATTTGGTGGCTAAATACATCTTGCACCATGTCATTATGGTGGTGCCATGATGAGACAGCTCATCTCTAATAGTCACATAGTGAAGTCAATCCGTGCCACAGCCAGGCCACACAAGGCAGTCTCACAAAACATCCACACTGACAGACAATACCACCCACTGATAGCCTGCACAGCCAAGTACACAGAGTTATGTAACACTGCTGATAGCCCATCATGCTGGTATACATAATTCAAAAACACAGAGACAGGGCAAAATTTTTAATTGTGTTTCCAATCTGAGATAGCACAGATAAATTTTTTTGTTAAGAGTATAAATTGAGATGTTAGCCTAAAGCTGAGACCACTTCGGCTCTTCTGCTGTAATTAAAATAGACTTGGATATTTGAAAAGAGCTCCTGGCTGTTTTTATCTTTATCATTTATTTATATGTTTTTGAGTCAATTATGTACACACGTAAAGCCTCAGATGCCTCAGATTTTTCTTTCTCATTGCACAATTTGCAAGTGAAGGGATTCTTCAAGAGAATCTGACATATTTAAGGTGCCAGTTTCTACATAAAAATGGGATTTGGTCTGTCTGAGTAGGGGGAACAATAGTAATAAAAGTAATTATGTGAGAATTAATTTTCTGTTGGCCCCATGAGATCAATTTCTTAAATGCTGAAATGCTGGATCAAGCTCTATAACTATATATATCCTTAACATAAATCATAATAAATGCACCTTACAGTTTCATAGCTTGCTGATACACTGCCACATACACACCTGTTAATAGAGTCTCATCTAACACAATTATTTGTTTTGGATTTTTTTACAAAAAAATACAAAAACACCTAACAGAACAAGGAGAACAAAATAGACAAAGAAACATGACTAAAGAAAATAAGAGAAAATAGGAATATCAAGAGCAAACTAAATATATTTAATATAAATATACAAGAGACAATTCAAATAAATGATATTTCGACACATCAGTATAACGTTTTTAAGTTTTTCTGTTCATCTTTGAAAAATTTACAAATTGACCAGAAATCTGTTAGACCATTTGTATATGGAAATGTGATATTTACCCAGTAAAAAAAATCTTTTTTTTTCCATTTTAAAGGACACACAATTTAGTAAGTCTTTCCAAAATGCATTTGTGTCTTCACACTGAAAGAACAGATGCTCAATAGTTTCTACAGAAGAGGAACAGAAAATACAAGGATCCATATCAAACTTAACTGATAGTAGATCTCCATCAGGTTATGAAGAAAATGTTTTTTTCTCATTTAGACATTAGCATCATAGTAAACAGAGCGGTGAAAATTCCAGAGTAGAACTTGTTTAAACTCCTTACAGAATAGTATGTTACTACATCTCCTACTGTTCAAGTTAACATCATATATTTTTAGAGAAGGCAATGTCAGAACAGGATTATGAAGAGGAGAGAAATGACTGTTCTGAATAAGACCCAGTAAGGCCTGTGTGGAAAAATGATCAACAATATCTAATATATATTTTTCTTTTTTTCCCAGTAGTTACTCACCAGTGTTTACCAGTTGATAGAGAAAGTATCTATAGACAGGAGGCAAGATTTAGAAGTTCCTAATTAGTCCACTAGAGGGTAGTACTATATTTAACGGGAGAGACTAACTGGGGTTACTATGGACCATGATACAGTCAGGTTGAAACAATGTAAATAAACTAATTCTGAAGTAATATTTTAAAAAAAGATTTTATTAAAGTTTAAACAATTGCTCTGACAAAATAATTTGGCAGCATGAAAGTAAAGCACATCATGGTAAAAAAAAAAAAAAAAAAAAAAAAAAAAAAGAATCCTGATAAAATAGTAAAACAATGATGGATGGAAAAACTTAATTCAAAATCAGTTTTTATATTTTTGTCTTTTTAAATTTGGAAGCTTCATCCATTTGGGTGTCTTCCTTCTGGAAGATGTGAGACACACAGCAGTCATCAGGCAATCAGTGATTAAGAGGGAAAGTCCAGTGTTGAGAATTCACAATGCCATTCCTTGTTTACTGGTGCAGCCATGAATGTGTGTGTTTGCACAAATAGTCATCCGAACACATGCTTGTGTAGCTGCATGTGTGCTCAAGAGTCCCTCCCATAGTTTGCTTCAACTTTCATGTGCCAATCCCCCACCTGTGTGTCCATGTGCCAGCCTTGAGTTGTCTGACATTTCAAGCATACCTGACATTTTCTTGGGCTTTGAGTGGTGGGGGTGGGGGAAGGAGGTGTTTACTGTTCTGTGGAGCCAAGTTTAGCAAGCATTTTCACTTCTGATTTACTCAAAGGTGGTACACAACTCTAACCACATGCCCTAAAAATGTATTACACCACACATGATTGCCATATGTGCTGTTACATCTACTCTGTGATTAATCAGTGCGCACATGCAGTTTAGTACTGCAAGCACTGTTAGAGATAGTTAACGTAAGTGCAGTTTGTGCTGTAGATGCAAAATGCCTGGCAAATGCCCCTGGTACCTGTCTGACTTATGACACAAAAATACCCAGGTAGGTTTTTGGCATCTTACACCAAATTTCCTAGAGATGCAGATGGTTTTTAAAAATGAGGACAGCTGCTTCTCAGCGGTAAAAGAGATATGTATTCAAATGGAAACAGAGACAGAGGTGAGGAAGTAAAGATACAGGACAGTGAGACATATAGAAAGACAGAAGGAGGGAGGGTGATGAGAACAGCAGAAGTCCCTTTGATGTGGGCCTCAGCGGGGCCCTGTGTCTAAGACGAGGCAGGCCTGCTGAGGGAAGGGGATTTCCAGCACTGCTTGGTCTCCCGTCTCACCTCCTTAGCTTTTGCTTCCTCTGTGGGCTACAGCTCAAAGAAACAGAGAACCTGTCTACTCTGACACAAAGCCTCTATAGCTAACACTGACACTGGAATGACAGGCATTGTCATTTCAATGATAAGACACTGTTTTATTACCACATCCCTTTGGGGATAAAATGGAGTAGAACATGCAAGGTGGAAGAGTGTGGGGTGCTTTGCTGTGGGGCATCAAGTTCTTTCTCTTTAGGTTTGCATGCTACATAATAACACTGATATTTTCAGCTTCGCATTAAAGAATTTTCAATATGCTTCTATGTTTCCCCATTGAAACATCCTTTGAAGCATCCTTTGTTGCATTAAAATTATATTGCATCCACAGTTTGCAAGCCATATGAATATTCACTACCCCCATACATTTATTTTCTCTCAAACACAAAAAAACACATTTCTTTTTACATGCACAGAAAACATCTTATATGCATGATTACGATCTACAATACATTTCTGTAAAAGCTAAATATTTTCTCACACTTTTTGCAGTTCACACTACAATCATTCACTCACTGTCTGTCTGCACACAGCGCCCTTTACACACCCAAACACACATGCACACACCCAAATGCAGAAACATGCACTTGACTGTAAAAAAAAGTACTTTACACACTCACGCACATGTACACACACACAAGGTTGTGGAAAGTCCCTGGCACAAGCTGCCTCCTATCTCAGCTGCAAGTTTGCTAGTACAGGTGGCTGTTTCAATGACAAGAAGGCTAAGACAAAATACCTGTGACCCTACAGTATACTTTCTAGCTTAGTTAATTGACTTGCTGCTTGTTTATTTAAAAAAGAAAAGCGGAAAAGTTAAATTAAATGCACATGAGACCCATGGCTTGAAATTAACACCAGGAGTTCATATAACAACTACACTTGGCAAGGGTTTACAGTGTGTATTCAATTATTCTCCTCTAAATCTGCAAAACAAGAACAACAAGAACAAGAACAACTACTTTAGATGAAAAATCTGGTGTAACTTTTAATGCAAAAACTTAGTCTAGTCTCAGCCTCACTGTAATTAATAATTTCAAAAATCTTATAACTTGGTGAAATACTCCCTCCTTTTGTGATTTATTAAATATTCATTAAATATTCTTCTGAATCAAAACTTTTACCATTAACTGATCCTTTCGACAACCAATGGCAGCCCTCAAAATTCTGTGCAATCTGCCTGTATACATTTTTTGTTTTTGCTGTTTACTGCCATATTCTGTATACCTTTAATTAGTTTATTATATCAGGAATGTTTTTGTCTAACTTCCATTGTTCTCTGTTTGTCTTTCCTTTATGCTATTTTATGGGTCTTTGGCCACACTGGATGAAACAGCAGGAAACCTGCTAGTTTTTAAACTGAGTCAGACCTACAGCTGGGAATGCTTTTCCTGCTGAAAATTAAACTGACTCTATGATAGTTGCACACTGTATATGGCCTTTGTAATTGAACTTGTGAATTTAAGCATGTTATTTTTAAGTAAAAATGCATATATCAGTAGAAAAAAATGTGTCTAGAAGGTAAATGGACTATATGAGTCAGTTCCTTGATCAATCAATGCCCCTGACAGTATCTCATCTTTATCAGTGTTTTCTCTGTGATTGTCACACACAGTAAGACTGAAGTTCCCATCAACCAGTAAACAATGTCTTTTATCACAATCTCTCGCTTTCTCCTCAGCTTGACATGATTAACGATTGATCGATGTTAGCATTTTGTGAAAGGTACAAGTGAAAACTCTGATTTGTTTAGATATACTTATATCAGTGACTGACAATCAAAGTCTCACGAAAAGCCAGATCGATATTGCTTTTTTAAGTACTTCCATCAGTCAAACCATATCAAAATAAAATTAATTTAATTCACATTTGGGACCAAATACCTATTATTGCAAAATGAATACAAGGAGACATAAAATGGTTATAAAGAGACACAACCACAAGGAGATGCAAAACAACAACAAATCAACACAAAATAACTGCAATGAGACACAAAAAGACCACAGAAATAAAAAGACCACAAAGTGAGACATAAAACAACTAAAATGAGACACAAAAGGACCACAAAGAGACACAAAATGACTACACAGAGACATAAAACAACTACAATGAGATGCAAAAACTACCAAAAAAGATATCAAAATAGCCACAACGATAGACAAAACAACTACAAAGAGATGCAAAAGAAGATACAAAAGGAGATGCAATACAACTAAAAAGAAATGCAAAACGACCGCAAAAAGACACAGCTGCATGACCGCGTTCTTTGAATGTGTGCCCCAGTCTGGCCCCAGCATTTCTAACCCATGGATTAGTAGATTCAAAAGCTTAGAAAGAGAGTTTTAAAAAACATGGTGGTATGGTAGTATACAGTAATGTAATTAAGGCATTATGGCTAAATTTATGGATAAAGCTTTGACTCCCTGGACTACAGCTCAAATGTCATTTCCACTTGGAACAAGTAGTAATGATTCTGATTATTTTGGCCTTTTGACTTTGTTTGAGAAACACTGACTGGTCAGTGGGTGTTTTGTTCTGCAGGGTGGAGGCCTGCTCCTTTTTCAGAATGGCTTATGTAACTGTTTGTCAGAGCAAAACAGTAGTGAAACGTCCTCTGCAGAATAATGTCCCTGCATGGGTGGAGTGTGGTGCTGCAAAGGACACTGAGGTCCAGATGTATACTTTAGGTACTTTCCTCTGCAAAAGTACCCCCCCCCACACACACACACACAACTCGTGTTGTGAGATATGATTATAATAATAAAAAATACCTAGAATCTAGATGCATTCACTAGTACGGTTCAGTTAAATCAATTAAGTGCAGCATAGTATTATACAACGAGAATAAAATAAAGTTTTATATTGTCTTGTATTGGTATGGCAAGGTGTGCCATTGAATTGCATAGATGAGTACTTAGAATAAATATATAATAAATCTATGAATATACTCAAAATTACAGGTATTTAATATACAGGATTTTATGAAAGTGGTATATGAGTAGATATGTATAAGAAGATATATGTTATGTACTGTAGTTTAAAACATCTGTCACGTCTTTCACTTTGTTGAGCTCAAACAAGAAAACAAGCTAGTCCAAAGGGTAAGGCTAAAAACATCCAAAGAACAAGTCATTAATTTGTTACAGTTTTATTTATTTGATTACTTGAATAACTGCCTTTTAGTACGCAATAATTTTTTCAGTTACGCTGCAGATGTAACAAAAGTTGATCATTTAAAGTATCAATTGATTTTTTTTTACCATTTGGGGGCAGCAAAACAAGCTGTAAACACAACATATTATCACCTTATACAGTTAATAAGGCTGACGTGACATGTTGCTTATTTACACATCCAGCCGACATGGAGTAACATGTTGAATTTAAGTCCAATATTCTCTGTGAGTTTGTCACTAGAAGTGATGCCTTTCAAATTGCACACAGACACTGGATCCGTTATTAATATGTAAATAATTCTTATTTCAGCTTTAAACACAGTGCAGGTTTAAGACATAGTGCTAATACCAGGACCAAAAATCAACCAATAAGCCAGACAGAGCCCATATAATCTGTCCCTATATACTGTATGAACCACTAAACCGATCTTCAACTAATGCAGAAGGCACAGCACACAAACCTTTTCACAAACCTTTTCACAGAAAGATTTTTCATTTCTATAGTTAGACAGTAGACTAATCTTGAAAGGAGAACATAAACCCCTGTATTTATAGTGTAACTTTCTGTTTATTATCTGCATGCTGAACAAAGCATTGACAGAACCACTGTCTCAAATGTCCTTCTGTTAAAAGACAAAAATATGTCTGTACATTTGTGTGAAAAATGACCTTACTTCACTTCATCCACTTTACTGAATATGACAAACCTCGGTGTGCCCAGTCACTTACAATCCCCAAAAGGTGTAACAGAGGCAGAGGTCAAGTGAATGGTGAGTATGAAAATCTTCAGGGAGTGGTAATGTCATATAGCAGCCCATGTCAAAGGCACAATAGGAAGACATTGCCTGCATAAACAGACGCACACATAACAGAACCTGATTTCATAAAAAGGATAATGCAGGTACAGCTAGTACTTGTTACTTAATGTTTCTGATGCTTCACACCCTAAATTGCTTCAATCCCAAGAGAAATGGGAGAATGTGAAAAACACTGTGTTCCTGAGGTCAACCAACTAAAGTGCATCTCATCTTAGATCACTGTCAATCAGAACATGTTGTCCTGAATCTTGAAATGCTAATACATACAAGGAAATCTCCCAACATCCTGGAGGAGAGGAAACTCCCTGCTTATGTTATGATGTGGCCAACCCACGCAGCAGCAAAACAATGGATATTTTTAGCCCTTTTGTTAAATTTAACCCACTTACCAGCACTGTTAAAATTTAATTGCTGTTTACATTTATGAAGGCTTTTAGGCACACAGAAGCTTTTCGTTTGTTGCTTTGATAAAACACTTGTGGCTGAAATCTTTACATTTTTCCTTTGTAATAGTCAGGAAATGTGTGGTGAGGTGCATTCAAAGCCCGCGACACCAAACACAGCATCATAGCTAAGTGCTTGTTATGTCTGTGCTTCACACATGGTACTGTATATTTACAGAAAGACTTGGCTCTTTTATCTTCCCTTTAAATTTCCTCAACACAAAAGGATCCCACGCCTTCTGGAGTCACTACCAGACCAGCCTGTTTGTCTGTCTGTGGGGGGAAACAGTTCATGACACATAGAGGGAAATATGAGAGGAAGAACAGAGGGAGGCAGTCAAGCAATTCATTGTCTGGAGTTTAGGATTTAGTGACACAAAATACATGGAGACGCACAGTGAGAGAGGAATTCCCCCAGTAAGTTCAAACGGTTGCAGATGTGCGCCTGGCTGACTGCTACTACACACATCTGGACCAGAAAGCTTCCCTGCACGCCTCCTCTTCCATCCTCGGAGCTCTCCATGTCTCGTCTTTATAACACTGCCCTCTGCTGTACCCTGGAAAAGCAATTAGGCAGAACACATGGCCCGGTGTAAACTACTCACCAGGCAGCCAGTTCAGCGGCTGTGGAAGATCCACAGCAGTGTGTATCATGGGAGGCCTGAAAAGACCATTACCTTGGCAGCTGGGAGGAGAGATATGGCGAGGGAAAGTTTTGGGGGATTTCAGAAGGGAAACATGCAGCTTCTAAATGACAGTGCTACTGGAGGTCAGCAGTAGTCCGACACTTCTGCAAAACTGCACTTTTACAGTTATATAGTTTTGCAGAATTTACACATTGCTAAAGGTTGATTTTCATTTCTTGGACCTACTTCTCCAAATAAAGCAGCTTTCTACCACATTTTATTTTGAAATGCAAAAAGGCCAATCTTGAAACTAGCTTTTAATTAAGTTAAAATAACTTTAAAAGTGTGAATGAGTAAGCATACATGTCTAACACAATGTTGTTAAATTTGGAGTACAGCATGTCTTCCTGAACAGGGAACATTTCCAGCTACTACTAATAATCCATAATTATAGGACTCACACACAAACAAGGCATATTTGGCACCTTTCACCTGGCACATGCTTGTTGTTTACTTCCTCAAAAAGAGACGTGCACCTGAGTTAGTCCGACTTGTTCATGCTCATTCAGAGGCAACAGGCGCTCCACATAGGCCAGAGACATACTGTGCACATGTGCAAACACAAACTAGTGGGAAATTCCCAGCAAAAATTCCACTCTAGCAGTCCTCTGTGAGCACATTCCTGTGTTTTTTATAACATTTTGCTTCTGAAATGAAAGTCAAATTTACAGTTGTGGGGCAGTTTTGAAGACCCAGCATATCTAGCAATCTAGCAATAAATCTTCTTAGACTGAGGATATTGCATGTAAGCTTATATCCCTGCTAAATTTGCTGGATGCAAATGTCTACTCTGCTTGAAAGAACAAGTAGAGTAGACGGGAGGAGGAAGAGAGCAAGGAAGTTAAGTGTAGGCGCTATAAATGTAAAAACAGCAAGATATTGTTGATTAATTCATAAGGTTACATCTCTATAGAGTTCGCGCATTGCTGGAACACAAAATAGCATCATGACTAACCATCCAATATACAGTCATATCAACTGTATAATTTTTGGGAAAAGTTTTGTCATACCAAATTCCCTGTGATGACTTCATAGCTAAATGTGGCTATTTATTTTTAATCCTGTTTGACTATCTAAATAACCAAATAAGATGATACATAGTGCATATTTTCCATGTAGACGCTGGATTCATGAATGCAGAAGGGTCTGAAAGGGGGGATTTTTATAGGCGTACAGTAGTGTGCAAAAAATGAGTCATGCTTTTTGGTGACTTGTTTCTTTCACAGTCTCCCTCCTAACGTGCCACAAGCATGTGTATTAAGTCGTGGTCTTGTGCCAGGATTGGTCAATATTAGGTAACAGTATCATTAATCTTGTTGGTGTTTGACATCTCTGTCATCATTATGTAGGTAATGGTCCAAAGCACAGTTGGTGTGCCCCTACTGCATGGTACAGTTGGCATTGCTGCAGTGCAGCAGGGTGTTTCCTCTTTCCTTAAACCATCAGGAGATTACTAACTTCACTCTGTTATTACTGAAGCCACCATACAGGAACTACTGAACTCCAAAATTAATCTGCAGATGGGTTTTCCAGGTTTTGTATCAGCCAATCCCTTGTGCACCTACCGGGAAAATCTCTCCTGTTTCAAATTTAAGAATTCTTTATTTTTATTTTCTTTTGGTTAATAAGCAGTGCCACATTAATGTAGATACATAATCCTGTTTATTATTTTTTCAAAATTAATCATTAAAGCTGCAGTACTTTTGTATTAGCAATAGATCAATGATTACATGTAATGTGAAAGGGGTTGCTCTCAGACCAACTAACTCCCAACAATAAAACTACAGGAGGGGATCTTAGCGCACATCCATTGTAATAATGTTAGCACCAAACAGAATATTTAATTTATAAAATCAGTGATTACTTAACAATACAGTTGTGGTAAAAACAAACATTGCTGCCAGTGCAATGCTGCTCTGTCTGTTAGCTAACGTTAATGATTTCTAGGTAGTTTAAAACATTACAGTTCTTCGAGTCACAATTTAGCAATGCTACTGAGCTGGCAGTCAAGTGAAAATATAGGTAAGCCTGTCTTTGCTATTCATTTAGAGCAGTTAAGAATATTAAAGTAACATTTTGGGCTCCATACTATGCCACTCTGCCATTAGTGATAAGCTGGTGAACAACATGGAGCACTTAGCCGCTAAAAAGCTAGACATTACTCAAGAAACCAGACCTAAAAGAATGAATAGTGGACTTATATTCGTCAGGTGGTCAGAAGCACAACCGCAGCTGCAACTGCTAGATGTTTAAAAGATACGTAAGCCAAGACACTTAAGCCAAATCAACTCAAATTAAGGTGATAATATGTCAATGTTGTGTTTCCAGTTTGTTCCACTGAAACCAAGGGGCCAAAAAGTCAGTTGCTTACTGAAAAATGTATGGTGAATTAAATGAAAATTATTTATTTAATCAACTAAATAAAGTTGTAGCAAATGAGCTGCTTTTTGATTTGTTTGTTTTAGCCTCTTTGGAGTAGCAATTTTTCTGGTTTGAGCTCAACAAACTGAAAGCTTACACACAGTGTCAAAGCCTGAGGGCAAGGAGTAAAGTTGAATTGGCTGTCAGCGCATGACTAAAACCCTGCATGTCTGGTTTGCAGACTGCTATCAGATGATGGGCATTAAAGGTGCACATAATGAGATAGCTCAGCATGAGGAAGACTAGATACAGTGATCAAGGTATGAGGCATGGCAGACAAAGCTTACCAGCAGAACCTGATAGTTAAGGCCTGTCTGAATACGCCTGATAGTGTGTACTGAGAAACACTCTGCAAGGTTCTCAGACTCAAAATATTGAGAAATACTTTGAAAAAGAGGAAGAAGTTTTGGGTTTCCTGCTGCCCTGTGGTACAGCGGAGTGAGAAATGTTTAACATGGTTTTTGTTCTTTCATGCTTCCCATTGGGATATTTTCTCAGGTACAATTTGATCCATGTGTGTTCAACACACACTCCATTTTGTTTCTATGAACTAGGCCCAGTTCTGCTGTGGCAATGTGCATATCAAAAGTCCTTTTCTAGTTATAGAATCTAATTTAATCTATCCATCCTACCAGACAGCTTTTTGGTTATATTCAGGGACAAGAGGACGTATGTTGGAGTAAGCTGGCTGTCTAAAACAGCTATTGATCTCACCCACCACTCTGAAATCCTGCCATGTGGGTTTCTTACCTTATTTGTATTTTTATTTTACATTACAAACTTCACACAGACATGAAGTGCATCTGTTTGGAATTAAAAGCAGTCAGACTCTGTGAATATCATTTCAGTTGTGTCTGTCTAGGTGATTTAATGCACAGGTTAATTCAGCCTTTTTTAAAATTATATATATATAAAGAATATGTGGGTTAAAACCACACACCCCCCTTCTATGCTGGCTCTGGTGTTACCATAGACACCTGTAAAGGTCCCAGTCAGCTTTTACTCACCGTTGATACGGTCAATTCATAGACTCAGTTTTTACAGGAAAAATGAGAGATAATGGCAAACATTATCTGGAGTGAGATTGGTTGAAAGCCAGGAAACAGTGGTCACTGTCACTGCCCATTTTGAGTCTCATGGAACTTTACCGTACACTTCTTATTACCATCATGATAACCTTCTACCTGGGACTTTGCAAAAGAAACCTTTGGTGAGCTACAGTCTTGAAATAACATGGTTTGTTCAATCATTATAAATCACTAGAGAAACCTGAGACACAAAATGCAGGACATGCAGGAGCATGCTATAAAATCTAGAACCTTTCATAAACTTCACATCTTTCTCTAACCAAAAGTAGGAAAGGCACATGTCTTTGGTTTAGGTAAACTGTTAATAAAAAAAGTTAATACACCATGTGACTATCAAAGCTTAGTGCCCAATATTCCAGCTGAAATTCATCTAATTTGAATGCTGCCATATGGCTATTTCAGCCGACTATTTAAGCTAGTATGAGCTTGACTCATATTAAAGACTAAAAGTCTGGATTTCTCAGCATTTGCTGCATCAATTTTGACTGTTCTTTTTAAAAATCTGTCTCTCACACGTCCCCCAACTTTATGGAACTGCAATACTAAATCACTGTATTACCCCCTTAATATATTACATCTATAATGTAAGTCACATTTACATCTTGGTTATATGTGATCTGTATCTGGATACATTATCTGGGCAATAACATCTATCAATCCACAGGCTTTTGTATTTACACTTGGTATCAGTAAATGTTTTCATTATCTTGATTCTTCCCACATTGTGCTCAGAATTCAATGTGCAAATTAGTTAGAGGGGGCAGACAAACAATGCCAGGGAAGGGCATCATTCATTTATAACTTGCGAACTACAGCTACTACTTGTAGTTTTTTGACAAGCAAGTGGAGTTCGGTGACCTTTGAACTTACTGGGCATATTTTTTTATTAAGAATGTGGTCACGCTGTACTGATAGCATTTACACCTTGACGAGATCCAACCATAATGCAAGCCAAACCACCTCCAGATGTGTTCTGGACGATCCGATTGCAGTCTAATCACGCTGCAGTCTGCATGCATTTACACCTTGCATTAACGTGGTTTTCCTTTTCTGGATAGGATTTCCAGATTGCATGTTAATGCCAAGTGTGCATGGGGCCATAATACCCACTGCAGACTAAGATGTGGTATGAAGGCATTATCTGATAATGATTTGTATTCATTTTCTTATTATTTTCTTTTTTCTCTAACACAAATTTCAAGTTCTGTGTGATTTACAGTTTAACATCCAGTTCTGAACTTGTATTTGCATATTTGTGCGTAACTGACATTGTAGCAGTTATGGGAAGAGCTGAGTGTGTTTTTCTTTCTATTTGAAGTAAATAAGCAGGTTTTGTTTTTCCTACCCTCCAGTCTCTATAGATCTTAACACAGTGTTTACCTGGATGATCATAGAATAGCCCTGAAACGAATTTGGGTATAAAAGCAAAGATATTGCCTTAACAGTAAATGAGTGGAATATTGACAAGATATGCCAAAAATAAAGGCCAATAAGGAAATTTCCTGGCAAGTTGTTCAGTAAATAAAAAGATGTATTATAAATAGAGAATGTAAGTAGACTTGACCTAGCTGGGAGCTGATGAACCCATTGTAGCCCTAGATAAAGAAAAGCTGGAGTAAAAAATATTCATTGGTAAACAATACAAGCCTGTATTTTCCAAGGTTCTGTGTCACAACAAGTGGAGTCAGGAGAGTTTTTGCTCAAGAGTCATATACAAATAATTTATGACATTAGATCAAGAGCTCAGGGCATGTTTTATCCATAATATAACCGAGGTCTGTTTTTTTTTTTAAAGCCTGGCATCTGTTCTGGGCTGTGGAGCAAAGCTTTTCTACACACTCTCTTTAAACCACACTTATTGCATACATGTTAATCTGTGTAATGCAGCAGAGTGGTTTGTTTTCCTAAACACCAATATTACTACATCCTAAAGATGTTTGCACTCTGCTGTCTCACTTTTATGCAACCAGTCCTGAATGACAAGATTCCATTTTACTCCACTTATTCACATTATATATTTTGCATTTCAGTCTAATACCTAAAGCATTTCCAAACAAGTGCGACAACACTAATTGCAACACACCTTGAGGCTTATATGCAACCAGTGTTCTTTGCAACATGACAAAACCACTAGATAATTTACAAGGAACAACAGACAAATTCTAAAGAAGATGTCTGTAGTAAAAGGAAGCAAGCATGCATCATTTTTATCACACATGCTTTGTAGACTTATATCACTTGCATCACCCTGCATTTAGTTCACTTTAGATAAGTTGTTCCTAGAAGCTGCACACTATATTCAGGTTCTTAGAAACTTTGTGCATACTATGAGCAGTAAACTATAATGAATATTTCATGTTTGGGGGGCAAATTAGATTGTCTGCTTTATATTTTCATGTTTTTACAGTAAAAAAATGTACATAATGGTTCTGGGTATGGGGTTTGTACGGAAAACCACATATAAAAGACAGTTTCAGAGAAATATCTTAGGAACATTTTTGAATACTCAAATAAAAATGTCAAGAGTTATGGGGGAAAAAAAGCCATAAAAATGTTTTATACAAAATAAGTCCAAACTACAAATGTTTCATTTTAAGTTATGAGGGTTTTCAGGGAATACTAATGTTTCCCTTATTGCCTAACATCTAAACTCCTGTGCTTGGAAAACATTAGCCAGACTGTGGCTTTGCAGTGTGAAGAAGTAAATTTCATAGATGGTGGAGATCCCCCGGTACTCTAGCGACTAGTCCCACGCTTCTTCTGTTAAACCTGGGGGTGGGGGTCTTTCTGGTTTCAAAAATTAATACAGTGTGCATATGCAGCGCTGATACAGTATGAATGAGCCCTGCTTTCAAAGGGTAAGAACCAAAGCTAGAGGAGAGAAAGAGTGAGAACAGGGGTGGGGAAGAGGACAGGAAAGGGGAAGATAAGTGAGCGGTATCAGGATGGCAGGGCATCAAGGTGTGTGTGTGGGGGGGTGCTGCCTAGGTTTGCGAAATATCAAAGCAAAGGAGGTGCAGATGTTCTAGCAACATAACCTAGAAGCATTTTAAGGTTTTGCCTTTTAGCCATTTATTAAACTCAGACAACAACATAATTAGGCCTTAAAAATACATTTGATAGATAAATGTTTTATAAAAGTAATTTCTCAATTTGAATTCCAAAACTCATACAATGAATGTAGAATGTGTTCATTTTCTAAAATGATGCTAAAACTGTATATTTTGGCATTGCAAAATCCATGTTGTAAACTCATGTCTTTATCCCTCTGCATTACGTTTTAGTATGAAGGAATACTTTTTGCAATACTGGATTTTGCATTTAATTTTTAAATGCTTAACTGTTGTTAAAATACCTAATGACATACATGTTGAGTACTTGTGCCATATTTGGTTCAGTGGTTAAATACAAATAATCCTATGTATGTCATTTATGGTTATATCACAGACTGTACCATTTTTAGAATAGGATAATGACATGACAACCAAAGATTGGGACTTTTTGCCATAAAACCATATGAGAAAAATTTTATAAGATAACCCTTGTTGCCAACGCGGACCGAAAATTCAACATCTGGTTATCGCTGACCATGATACCACTCTGCGTAGCTTTATCAGTCATTATCTGAATGGGTTAGTAACTAATAAGGAGGAAATAAACATCCTCTATTCAGCTGTATTAGCTACCTGGGGACAGAGGGAAAATCCCGGATGACACATGCACATTTGCACTTGGAAATGGGAATTGAGTGCATACCAAGTGATCAGTTGGTGATTTTGTTCCATGAAATGAAAAAAAAACTACTCATGTTCCAATTAAAAGATGGCATTATTTTCACATAGCTTGTTATATGATGAGGAAACCTAAACCTGTCGCATCATAAGAGTTAATCTGATGGCTTCTCCTCTGTTTTCACTTTGTCACAGTAATATACAATTACAATTTTAGCTTTTAAATGCAGGTTATGCAGAATTTATGTTGGTGTCTATAGCAGGCAAAAGGAATAGTAATATAATAGCTAACATATCAGTAAATGTTAAATCTTAAATAACAAAACAGGCACCCGGGGCTGACACTAAATAGACTAATTAATATACAGTATGAACCAAATTTACATTTATACATAACAACTTTCTTTAGTTAGCAATCAAGGTGTTAACTCATGGGTATGTTAATATCTGTGTTATGGGTGTGCAAAATGTATATGTAGACTATACAAAATACATTTAATGTAATCCAATTCAATAGATCTGCAATATACGCTACCTTTTTGAGGTTTACAGTGGTCAGCTTTTCTTAAGACTGTGTTAGAATCCAAGGTGAATTTTGAGGCAGTAATTGGTGGTGGTTTTGTACTGAATTGCATTATATTTTAAGATGTTCCTGGAAAAATACCATTAACAATTTAACATGTAGTCCAACACAGCATTGACTCACCAGCCTCCTGTCACAGCTAAAAGACAAAAGTTAAATATTATAAGATTCACAAAGGCAGAACAGGCCTTTATATGCAGCAGACATTGTGACTGGAAGGAAAAGCAAAGGTGTAACTTAAGGTTCACCTCTCCATGTAAATGTTCCAGTAAGCCATGATAGTGAGCCAGCATGTACAGGGCCTTTTTCATAGAAGACATTTTGTCATTTCACAATAGGAAAAGCACAGGTGTAAAAACTGACTGGCTACCGGTATTGTGCACACTGTCATGGGAGTCAGAAAGAAGCCATCCTAACACCTGTACTTTTCCTACTACAGCTTAACAAGTCAGAATGTCTGCCTATATCTTTGCTGAATCCCAATTCTACGCTACACACTAGATGTATACAATATGTAATATTTATTCCTAGTATACTGTTTTGCAGTAAATACACAAGAAAGACACATACTTGCATACTGTTATATCCAAACAGGAAATGACGAAATGCTCACTGGTTTTGGTTCCCACAGATCCAACTTTGTTATATATAAAAAATAATAACAATAACTTAAAAATCAATATTTTTTTTTCCCTTTAAATACCCTTTTCCTTCACTTCTGATAACCCTTGCCACAATCAGGACCGATGCATTTGATGACATTACTTATGTTTAGGGTCAATTAGACCACAGAGAGGTACAAGTCCTATGAACAAACTGTTATAAAACTCCAAAAACATACATCCTAACAGACTAATTTGGGTACTACGAGGGGTAAAGTAACTGTCAACATCAATCACAGTTATAGGGCTTTGAAATTCAATTTTATTTACCCATGTTTTAAGCTGGGGTCTCTGCGGCTATTTACACAAGTAATACGTTATTTTCTATAGCAGACTTCCGAAACAGGTTATCAGTTCAAAATCATGTTTATAAGTGATTTTCATAAAATTCGGAAATATGAAGTATTGAGGTGATAAGAGGATCTTAAGTATGTTTTTAAATTGTTTAACAACCAGAACATTAGGGTTAACAGTGGCTTTGTGAGCCAACATGCACAATACCATAACCCTGGAACTGTAAAATTAATGTTATTTATTACACCTGTGCTTTTCCTACTAAGACATATCAGCATATCTACTGTGAAAAAGGCCAATTGGCCACAGGACTGGACTGCTCTGTATTGGTCCATATCAGTCCATGTATTTCTAATTTAAAAGACTTTATTTACTATTGAGTAATTAAACGTATGCCTATACGATATATTAGATGAGATAGCCATTTATTTTGAATGTAAAATATTGATCTGCTAAAATAGCAAATAACTGAAGCCTAGCCTTCAAAAAAATGTAGCTAGTGGTATTAAGTAAGCTATATTTACTTCTGAAATGTAGTGGAGTAAATATAAAGCTGCATAAAAAGGAAATACTCAAGTAAGTGCAACTCCCTAAAAATTGTACTTGAGCCTATAATTTACTTAGCATAGTACATAGAGTACTTAAGTACTTCCGAAGACAGAGCATTGTGGTATTATATCACCATGGAAACGAAGGAGGCCTCTCACACCGGATGAAGTTCGGAACCCCTTAGTTCAACTTCCGGGTGTATCGTGCATGAAGTAAAATCTGCTTGCAAATTCATTTGGACGAACTTCTCGGCCAACTTAACCTTGTAAAATGTCCCGAGGCTCAAGTGCAGGGTTCGATCGACACATTACCATCTTTTCTCCTGAAGGAAGACTCTATCAAGTCGGTCAGTATGTGAATCTGTTCAGACAAAAGCCGGTTCGAAGGATCACTTGTTTGCTAGCTTGCTAGCTAAATGCCCTGTCATGGTTCGCTTAGCTTGGCTTCTAGCTGATAAATACCACCCTGGAAAAGCGAAAGTAGTGTCATACACAACCACAAAAGTTTTACTAATGACTTGCGAATTGTTATCTTACGTCTACTTTATTTATGGTAGCGTTAAACAAAACAGCGAAACAAAATAGCTAGCTGGCAGGAAGAGTAATTAGCATGGTTAGCATTGCAGTCAAGCAAGCTGATTCATTACTTAAAGTATCAACTTGCCACTGAGACAAATGTTACGGTTTTGGAAAGTTAGTCAAATGTCTCTCTATCATGATAGCATTTTGTCACAATGACGCCAATTTTATGTATTGTTTTAGTGATACGGCAAGAAAAAATCCAATCTAAAATATTAACCACATACATTGGTTCTATATTTTGCAGATCGGTTTTAGTTTATGAAATTGATCCGATCTCTTCTTAAGCTGAACTGGACATGGATAGGTCTTTTGTTGATGTCATCTAATCAACATTAGGTAGGAGACAGACCCTGAGGTCTGGTTGCTCCACAAGCAGTAACCCCCCCCCCCCAAAAAAGAAATTGTAAATTTACTGGAATATTTCCTTATATAGAGTCATAAATTGAACAAGTAATCCTCATTTGATTGGAACATGTCATACTCTCAATAATTCAGTGTCAGCTGGCCAGTCAGATAACACCTGAACAGTGCTTGGCTTGTTGTTCCAAGTTTCCTACAGAGGGAGAGAGAGCTGTCCATGTTTGTACATATTGCCTCTACTGTCGAAAATCATTGAGCGCTGTGCTTATTTATTACCATTTCGTAACATCCATTGCATGTGTCAAATGAATATGTACACTTGTATCCTGTTTGCTTCCAGAATATGCATTCAAGGCCATAAACCAAGGTGGACTCACATCAGTAGCAGTCAGGGGAAAGGACTGTGCGGTTGTTGTAACACAGAAAAAAGTACCGGTGAGTTGATATCAGGCTGTCGTTTTCATACTGCTGTTGAACTCAAAGTGCAACCATTGTTACAAGGTGCATCCTCCTGCACTCTAGACACTTCGTCCCTTTTCCTTCTATGTGGCAACATCTATACTGAAAGTTAAATGTGTTCTCTCTTATACTCTTTACATGTGGAATTATACATTGTGTATTTTCATGGCAACTCAATGTGGGTCAGTCATTACTGAGTGATTGAATGTACAGTGGGGTCTAAAAGTCAGAGACTTTTCACCTGAATGGGAAAGTGGTCTCAGAATTTTGGAACCCACTGTACATTCTGTCTGTATTCATGAGAAATGCATCACAGTGTACCTCAGTTTCTATCTTCTGGAGAATCTTAATCTACAGTGAAAATGGTTCACATTTTATCTTGAGACTATATCTATCATGTTTTAAAAGACATCAATTATGTAGTTAGTGTGTAAAAAGAAGAAATATTGATAGATGTTCATCATTTTTTAGAGCCCAAAGTGGGGTTTGTGTTAAATTGTTTACATGGGCTGTTGTTTTCAATTTAAAGTGTTCAATTTATATTATATAAAAAAATTTTATGAAATAATATTTTCGTATTTTCAGAGAGAAAATTCCTTTTCTTTCTGCAAAAGAATTTTAAGATTTTTTTTTTTTTTTAAGTTCAAACAAGCAAATTTTGGTAAAAGAAATGACTTACATGATTTATTTTATTCAGTTTTCATTTACATTATTTTGTATTTACTGAATACGGAATTGTATTTATACTCCTGATTATTTGTGTCTTTCAATGTTGCCAGAGGGTTACAGCTGACAGCAGGTCCCAAGTGCAGCGAGTTTGCCCATGAGGCAGCCAACGATTTGATATTTAGTGGCGCCTGTGTGCATTTAATATTTTTAGTGATCCTGATCACTGGAATACCCAGGCAGTTTATTAATTTAAGGGGTCAAGAAAATATTTTGGAAACTGTTGAGACATCAAATGATGAGGCCACTAACACATGTTCATTCTTTCTTGTTTGAAACAGGACAAGCTTCTGGATGCCTCCACAGTGACCCACCTTTTCAGAATAACAGATAATATTGGATGCGTCATGTCTGGGATGACAGGTAAGGCAGAAAAAGTCTCATGTTTATATAATGGAGGCAGCCAAGACAGTTATCACTGTCTGTTAGGAACATTAGTGTTCATTGTTTTCAGGTTGAAAATCCAGCAAACTGTCTGTTTTTATCTTAATATAAAAAATGTAAAATCTGATTTTAAAAATCTGAAATGCAAAATTCAGTGTTAAAATTTTACTAGAAAAATAAAATTTTCAGTGCAGAAACTCTTTCCAATCTTCTCTTCTCTTTATATTATCGAAGCATTTTGTAAAGTATTCTCTGAAAGTTGCTCATTTAGTGTAAACTGTGGTGGTCAGTTTAGAAATCCAGTTCAAACCTAACTACTTCTTTTGTTTTGTTTTTTTAAATTCCAGGTGTTTTAGAGTTAAAATGGGTAAAATCAAAAGTGATGAGCCTTATGCATCAGTTGACATTTTTGTTCTCCTCAGTCATGGCTTTTCCTGTTGCTTATGGTCCCCCTATCCAAACAACTGTTGTTTTTGCCATGAGAACTGACTTTCTGTGGATAACCTTTTAAACATTGCATTACAGATCTGAAGTACCGTTATGACTATGTAACAATTTAATTGATGCTTTAAAATAAATCCGCTATTCTTCTCTCCCTCTTCAACATGCTCTGACCTACAGCTGACAGCAGGTCCCAAGTGCAGCGAGCTCGCTATGAGGCAGCCAACTGGCAGTACAAGTATGGTTATGAGATTCCAGTAGACATGCTGTGTAAGAGAATTGCTGACATCTCACAAGTCTACACGCAGAACGCTGAGATGCGACCACTGGGTTGCTGTATGTATTGATCTTTTTTTTTTTTTTTTGTTCTACTCATTGGAGGATTTTAGTCACACCCCTGACTTATGATAAAAGATTTACATTTGTTTTATGCATTTAAAATGTGTCCTGATTTTCCATCTGTTTTTTTTTTTTTTTTTAATTGAAGTTATACTTGGAAATCTTTGTCTTTTCACAGCCAGCAAATCCATATGTCTTCGGGAACAGAAAGTCCTTGTCATCTTTCTTGAATTTTCAAATTAATTAACAAAACAAAAGCTAAGTGTCACTATCATTGCCCTCTCTGATGCTTGTTGACCTGCAGGTATGATCGTGATTGGCATAGACGAGGAGTATGGTCCCCAGGTGTACAAATGTGACCCAGCAGGCTACTATTGCGGCTTCAAGGCCACTGCCGCTGGTGTCAAGCAGACAGAAGCCACCAGCTTCCTGGAGAAGAAAGTGAAAAAGAAACTGGACTGGACCTTTGAGCAAACTATTGAGGTAAGTCTCGTTACACTGATGTAGCACAGGTTGATAAGAGAGGAACATGAATGTGAAAGTACCCTTAGAGGTGGTTTCTGATTCCCTTAGAGGTGGCTTTTGATTTTGATACCATTATTTTCATATCAAGTAAATTATTATACGATATAATAAAGATATCGTAAACCTGATCTTATTTTCTAACTTAACCTACCTATCTTACGTTTTTTCCCCTTTAGACAGCAATTTCTTGTCTGTCAACTGTTCTCTCCATTGACTTCAAGCCCTCTGAACTCGAGGTGGGCGTTGTCACAACGCAGGACCCCAATTTCAGGTAAAAGAAATTACTGTTGTAAGATCAAAATATCTGTTTGTTGAATTGAAAGAAATTTTATATTACTGTGTGTGTGTCTTTGTGGTCTTTGTGGTCTTTGTGTCTGTGTCTGTGTGTGTGTGTGTGTGTGTGTATGTATGTGTGTGTGTGTGTGTGTGTGTGTGTGTGTGTGTGTGTGTGTGTGTATGTATGTGTGTATATATGTATGTGTATATGTATGTATGTGTGTGTGTATATGTTTGTGTGTGTATGTGTGTGTGTATATGTTTGTGTGTGTATGTGTGTATATATGTATGTATGTGTGTGTGTATATGTTTGTGTGTGTATATGTATGTATATGTGTGTGTGTATATGTGTATATATA